>NW_011889288.1:198773-211104 GCF_000151845.1 Pteropus vampyrus | reverse complement strand
GATGGCAAGTCAAATGGCCATATCCAGGGCGGCCACAGTCTCCCATTTTATCCTGGTTATCTTAACTAGGAGGGAAAGATCTCTTTTCAGCTCATTAACAAAGAATTAAAAGGTACCTGAGTAGTAGCAACACCTGAAAACCAGACTTTTCCTCAAAAATGACCTGAAGTCTATTATAATAGTTATGAACAGATTAATCAGACTTTTGTGAGCAAGTGTGAATTTTGCTCTGATCAGCAGCCTTCACAAAAGCCTTGGGAATTGCTTGGTGTAGTTTTCAAACAAGTTCTCCAGCTTCTTCCCCCAAATTGAAAGATTGCTATTCAAAGTTCCTTTTGGAATGTTCTCATCTGGCAGTTCTTATCCAGGGTTGAGCCTGGCCTTCGCCAATGAATATGTGAAGTAGCTGATATAAACCAGAGAACCCAGCCTAATAGACTTGAACGATAATATCAGATTCCTCAGTAAACCTGTGCAGATCCTCAGGTACCTTAGGGAATGCCTTTACAATGGCTCCAAACTCAGCTTTAGTCAAAAAGACATGAAACTTGGAGTGTGTTAGGATTCCCATTGGATTAATCTAAAATGGGAAAGTACTGGTAAGTTCAGAGGAAGGAAAGAAGGAGAGGATTCAAGGGAAAATGGCACCAGAGGCAGAATTGAAGGTAAAGAAGGCGGGAGTGGAGGCAAAATGGCGTCGAAGGTGGAGCGTGAGGCAAAGGGGTTGGAGAGATGCACTTGGGCAAGATGGAGAAGCTTGAGGCAAAGTCTGTGTAGAAGAATAGGGTGGACCTGGCGGTGGATCCTGAGATGATGGAGGAGAGGGGGAAGGGCAGGACAGCGCTGCAGAAGGACAACACGTGGCTTCAGACACCACTGCCTTTTTAAAATTTTCAGTAGCCTCTGTTAATTTTAAGACTTTATTTCAGAAAAAGGCAACCTCTAATTTTTAGTCTCGTTTGGAAGCCTCAAAATACCATTAAAAATTGGCATTCCACTCAGTTTTTACTTATTTTAGTGCTATTATTGTCCAATATAGTTTTAAGAAAACAAAGCTTGGGAATCTCAAAAGTTACCCAGAGTGGCCATTGATTTTCTGAATCACTTTTAGTCATATCTGCCCATTTAGCTAAATATGCACATGAACATTGCTGGTGGTTTTTAACTATTACTAGGCCAGCATCTGTGGCAAAAGAGAGATGGTATGGAATAATTAGATAGCTGCGATTTCATTTTTCAGAGACTTTCCTCTAGATTAGAGGGCCTACGACAATTTAGAAGAGCTTGAGCAACCTGCAGGTCAGACACCAGCCAGCCTCAATCTAGAGAAGTCTTTTCACAGAGGACCAGGCTGAAGGCTAAGAGCCAGTTCTAGAAAAATAACTGACCTCAGGGAGCCCAGTTAGAGGCTGAGCTGGGTGGCACTTCTCTCTCTGAGACGGCAGTCTAACACTGGGCCAAACTGACTAACTTCAATAGAAATAAACTCTGACCCAAAGGGATCTTTAGGCAAAAGCCATTTTTGTCTCAAAGGACAACCCGTTTCCAAAGAAGTCAGGCCAGTGTGTCAAACTGAGTACTCACAGACAACAGAGGGACAAACAGACAAGCCCTTGCTAACCTATGCACACACAAAAGTAAATCCCCTGAACAATTCCCCAATAAAGTGCAGAGAACTTCAAAATGCAAAAAGCAGAAACTTGATTCAAGGAGACTCACTCTAAGCTTCCTAATTGGAGAGCAAGCATTTAGCCCAAGTGGCTTCATGTGAGGCACCTGCACCTGGTGGCTCACTTGCCCTGACACCATCTGATTGTTCTTCTCTGAAATCTCAGACGAGCCCCCAAAATATCAACTGAAAAATAACATCGACTAGATGTTTCATCACCAAATAGGATTTATTTGAGAAGAAGAGTTTGCAACCCAGTGCATATAGACATGGCAAGCCACGTGCACACTCTGGCTTGGGTGCCAGGATGGAAGGGTATTTATAGAAGGGAAAAAGAATTTAAAACCATAGAGCTCTATTATAAACAGAGCTTCCAGGAGGGTTCTCGTGATTACATAGATTCCATTAGCCTAGCTCATCTTATAGACCTTTCTGACTGATTACATTTGCTTAAAGTTCCAGTTAGTCTTAATCACCAGTTATACAACACAGTTACTAGATAAGTACACAGGCCGCCCAACCAAGGAACGTCTTCATTTTGAAAGCTCTGAAAACCTATATAACTGACCACAGGAGTGACCCTGCTTTTCACTTCTCACACCTTTATTCCATTCATGTTTTAAATTTGACAATAAAATACAAATCCACAAAATCCTAGCAATGCTGCCATTGGACTCTAGTAAAGGCAGTGCCCTCAGTCTATTCGCTCAGTCTCTCTCTCTCTCTCTCCCCTCTCTCTCTCTCCCTACCCCTATCTCTTTCTCCCCCACCAGACCTTTCTGTATGGCCCTGGGTGTGCTATGTGCCCTCCAGTAAACCTGAACTAGCCAAAAGAGAGTTTGCGGCCACCTGTTTGTGCAGCAAGTCAATGAAAACTGCCATTCGGCTTTGTGTTGAAGAAATATTGGCTATTTTATTGAAAACGGTGCCAGCCAGGAGAGCAGGAAAGCCAGTGCTCAAAAGTCTGAACTCCCTGATGGCTTACAGACAAGAAGTCTTATAGAGGAAAGCTCGTGAGTAATCCTGAGTAAGGGGTTTGGAGTCGTGGGTTCGTTGATTGGTCTTTGATTAGGTAAGCAGTTAATTTTTATCTACTAGTCATCCACTTCCCTCCTGGCATTGCCTTGTCTGGTTTTGGTGAGATTTTGGTGGGGTGCTTGTTGGCTTTGTGGGCTGAAAATGTCTTAACAATGCGAGTCAGTAGGTTGTCATAGTGTACAGGAGTGGAAGCTATATGTCTTGCGCTGTTACTCATTGCATGCTGTTGAAACTGGAGGACAAATGAATCCGGAGGTTCGTGTTGCCTGCTTCACTCAGTCAAGACTTGACACAGGAGTTGGGCCAAATAGAATAAGCATTTATTTATTGGAAAATTGCAATTCCCAGAGACACAGGCAAGCTAGCACTCAAAGGCCTGCCCACCTCGCCCCCTCGCCGCCACCTCAGGAGTATAGATTATTTAGGGAAAAAACAGTAGACATGGTTAGTAAAGGAGTCTAGGTTGTGGGTGCTACTGATTGGATGACTAAGAGCGGATGACCAAAGTCATCTATTTTTGTTCTCAGCCTTGATGTGTTTCTCTGGCTGCGTGGAGAGGAGGCAAGGAAATAGCAAGGAGCGGTTGAGGTAATTAATCATTGTGTCCGGGTGTCTGGTCCTGATATCAGCCATGGTGCCATTTTGCAGCCTTGATCCTTGGCTTGTAGGATTGTAGCTCTGCCTTGATGGACCTGGGGCTGAAACACATCTGAAGCCAAGATATTATATTTAGTCTAAAGTCCAATCGACATCTATTTGTCCTTAGGATTATAAACCTGAAGCTTAGTTAATTATATCCTAAAACTTGATGATTTAAGGAGTAGGCATATTGAGAACAAGATCAGGGAAGGGGGAAGCAAATAAATAGGTCATCATGTCTTTATCTGGGTAAATCTAACTTGAGTCCAAGGGAAAGAAAAAGCAGGAAAAAACTGTATTAAAGGAATGAAACTTATGTGCAGTTATAAGCTATAGGGTAAAAACAGCTGAGGCTCACTCATAACATGTGCGTCCTTGTATCAGACCCTCCTTCACTATTATTATCTCTGCTATCTTGTTAACTTGTCCTTCCAGCAGTCCAACTATTCGGTCCTGGTCTGAGCACTTTCTGTAATGGTTAGCAGGAAGCCATGTGACTTTCTACTAGTGGCTGGTAGTGTAAACTAACTTACGAACTTATTTTGTATTAAAAATATTTTTTCTGAGGATATTAATTCCATGGCTTTATCAGGAACTGTAAGTAATAAACCTTGCTTTTTCATAGTTCCCTAGTGGTTGTTGCAAATATAATAAGAACCACAAGGACTGGTTCAACCACAACCTTGGGTCTGGTCTGAGTAAGAAGCAGTAGGGGCCCAGCCAATGCCTCAGGCCTTCTTCACCTATAGCCCCACTATCAACGGGCTATGATTTAAAGGGAACAATGATGAAGTCTACATTATAGAGAAGAGTGTAGAAAGATTAAGGGACACAAAAGTGAAAAGTGTAGTTTTGGGTTTTCCTGCAATGAAATTATACGAACAGTCTTAGTAGCCAAATGTAGTTTTTTTGCTACATAAGTAATATGACTATTCTATTTGTTAAACAAGAACAAATTACTTATACTGATATACATCATTTGAGAAGAAATTATTCTTCAGAAATCCAAGAATTTCCAAATATTTCTGATGAAGTTTTGAAAAAACTTTGTGAAGGCAGGAAAATGGACAGAAAGAAAAACTGTCTATATAACAACCTAGAAAATTTAATAAAGTGGTTGTATAAATTGTATATAGAAGTTAAACTCCACAAAAGGAAATTCTAGTACATAAATAAAAGGAGGATGATCTACAACCACAATTTGATTGAAGGATCGATTTCTGGTTGCGATGGTTGAAGTCAGGAATCAAGGGCACTTTTTCAGCCTCAGGACGATTGTCCCTTTTATAGCTGCCATCCCAAAGAATCTCTTCAGAGCCCCCTTTATGTCTTTATGCCTCTGGCTGTAGATGAAGGGGTTTGGCATCGGTGTGACCACAGTGTACATCACTGAGGCTACTGCACTTGACTGTGAGCTGTTGGTAGCAACAGAGCTGAGGTACACTCCTAGGCCCATACAGTAAAATAAGAAGACAACTGAGAGGTAGAAAATACTTACACTTCCCCTGAGCTGATGACGTTCCACATGTGGAAGATACTATCTTAGAGTAAGAATAAAGGATATCATCCAGGAAACCACAGCCAGCAGCCAACTGCAAAATACAACATTGTGTGTCATTAAGAAAGGTGTCAGAACAGGGAAGTTGGACATCTGATTGAATTCACAGAAAAAGTGGGGAATTTCCAAGTCTGTATGGAAGTACAGTTGCAACACAATTAAGCTTCGCAACAAGGAACACAGGGCACTTATGATCCAGGACACTAGAACCAGTAGTTCATGGAGCAAGAGATTCATGATGACTGTGTAGTACAGGGGGTGACAGATGGCCACAAACTGGTCATAGGCCATTACAGTCAGGAGGAAGATACCCAACACTGCAAAGAGTAGAAGAAAATACATCTGTGTGATGCAGTCTTCATAGGTGATGACTTTTCTCTGTGTCAGGATATTCATTAGCATCTTTGGGATGTTGGTGGAGGTGAAACAGATGTCCACCAAGGACAGGTTGCAGAGGAAGAAGTACATGGGTGTGTGGAGGTGGGAGTCTGAGCTGACGGCCAGGATGATGAGCAGGTTTCCAACCGTGGCGATCAAATACATGGAGAGGAAGAGCCCAAATATGAGGGGCTGCTGTTCTGATTCCTCTGAAAGTCCCAGAAGAAATTCTGAACCTCTTGTAAGATTCTCTGGTTCCATGTGGTGGAAGTGACTTCCAAAAACAAGGAAAATAACATGAGTAATTTTCATACAACCTGGCATTACTCACATAGGTCTAATGCTAGAGTTTCTATTTTGCAGTCCAGAAATTAATTTCAATATGTTTGGGGTTTCCTGGGCCATTTCAGATTAGGAATTTTTGTCCCAATCTGCATTTTTAAAGGGGTTTACGTATTCTACATTTTAAATGAGACATTCTTCATGTATTTCATGAATATTAATTGTTTGCTGACTATGTTTTTGTCACAGTTTAGGTTGTGAATATTAGAGTGCTGAAAATCAAAAGTCTGTACAAGTCAATGATGGAGAAAAAATATAGGCAATAATAAAAATATATAACATTTTAGATGGTGACAGATGGTATGAAAAAAAGAAAAGCCTATCAAAAGAATAGTGACTAGTGTGTTCTATTTTTCATGGGTATTTAGACAAAACCTGCCAACTGGATGACATTTGAACGGAGCCCTTAATGAATAAGGGAGGGACATGCCAGGTTATGTGGGCAACTGTGTACTCCGCAGAGGGAATGGCCAGTGCAAAGGCCTTGGGTTGGAACAGAAGAGTTAGTGATGTGCACAAAGTTAATATCAGAGTATTTATTGGGCAGTGATTAAAATATTAACAGATTGCTTCCAGGCTGTGTTTCTCAACCAGAAAAGATTTTGCCCCTGGGATATTTGGCATCTAAAGGGATACTGCTAAACACTGAAAATTATTATCCACCCTTAATGTCAACAGTGAAAGGTAAGAAAACCTAGTCTAAACAAGCAGTTCAACTTGAATGTGCCTATGAATCAACAAGGATCTTCCGGGAAACGCAGCGGCCCTGTTTGGCTCAAACTCAGCATTTCTAACAAGCTCCAGGTGGTGGTGATGCTACAGGTCCAAGTCTGTGGACCACTGTTTGAGCAGCAAAATTGAGGTACTGTGTTAGAGTCAGGAGTAGGTAATTTTAGATATTCTGAATGAAAAAATTAATTTGCATGTAATTTTGAATGAATTCCAGAGGCTGTGATAAATTCTGAGTTTCTTTTACATAAGGGCTCTTGAGTGATACATAATAATACAGTTTCGAAGTAGACTTTGTAGTGGGAGTATTAAAAAGCTCCAAAAGATGTCCATGTCCTATCCCCAGTGCCTTTAAATATGCTATTTTACAGCAAAAAGAATTAGGGTAACAGATGGAACAGGGTTGCTAATCAACTGACTTTAAGGCAGAAGATGAGCCAAGATCATCCAGGTGGGACTAACCACAATGCTCCTCTAGAAGAAGAAGAGGAGAAACGAAGAAAATGCTACACTGCTCACTTTGAAGAAAAAGGAGATGCGTGAGCTTCGAAATGCAGGCGGCCAGAATGCAAACTGGAATTGGAAAGAAAACAGATTCTCCCCCGAGACTTTAGAAGAAACACAGCCCGCAGATATCTTGATATTCACCCATGAGATAATTCAAGCTTCTAACATTCTGACCTGTGAGAGCATATATTTGTTGGTTTTAAACAACTAATACAGGAATATTTTACAGCAGACATGTAAATGTAATACAGACATTTATTTTTAAAAATTTACTTTTGGACCTGAGTTGAAGCCTCTGTATTCATTCATTAGCTTCTGTTATGTAAGGGAATATTACATTGGAAACCCACATGAAGTAGAAAAGAAATTTTAAATCGAGTTGGAGATATTCTAACCCATCAATTGGAACAGGGAAGTCATCATTGCGTAAATGTAAATGTGGTCTGACTGCGATGACTTTGTGGCAATGGGATTTAGGGTAAAACAGGTGACTTAAATGTCTCCATTACAGATTATAAATAATTTGTTTCTCAGCACCATATACTCTTTGCCTAGAAGTGGGTCAGTCCTCAATTTATAGTCCCCGAGTGTATGACAGAATTTTTTATTAAAAGTATAGGCAGTACTATTTACAATAGCCAAGATATGGAAGCAACCTAAATGCCCACCAACAGATGATTGGATAAAGAAGTTATGGTTCATATATACAATGAAATATTACTCAGCCATAATGAAAAATGAAATCCTATTATTTGTAACGACATGGATGGACCTAGAGGTGATTATGCTGAGTGAAATAAGTCAGACAGAAAAAAAAGATAAGTACCATATGATTTCACTGATACACGGAGGCTATGAAACAGAAAACAAATATATTTGTGGGTCGAAAACAGACCTACAAATATAGAGGACAATCTGGTGACGGCCAGAGGGGAGGGGTTGGGGGGACTAGGAGAAAGGGGTGATGTGTTAAAGGAGTAGAAATTAGTAGTTGATAGAGGTTCATGGGGATAGGGATCATAGCATAGGGAATGCAGACAGCAGTAAGGTAGCGGCTATGTGTAGAGCCAGAGAGAAGATGGAATAATCAGGGGGATTGTTTCATAACTATATAAATGTCTAACCAATATACTGTATACTTGAAACTAATAATAAAATTGAAATGGGAGAAAGTTGAAATCTACATGTAGAAATTAACATACAACATGACCACTTGGGAAAAAGGCTGAGTGTGGGAGAATATTCTTATTGATTGGTTTGATAGAGAATGTAAATGAGCAACAAACCCAAAATATATGCAGTCTATCCAGTAATGAAGTAATTTAAGGTAAATCTATTTAATATTCCTTTTTAGACTCATTACATAATTAACTTTTATGTGAATAACCAGCATAAGTGAAGATGCTGCAATGTATGTCTCATGAATAACTCTTGCAAGTTAGTTTCTATATCTACTCATCTGGATCTTTTCAATGAATACAAGACATGCTCAAATACAGCCCATCTTAGAAATTTAATGCAAATACTCTCACCTCACTGCACCGCCCTCCACACCTGACACTCTATTTCCCATTCTCTGATCAGCAAAACTCCTCAGGTATGTTTTCATTTTATTGCAATCATTTTATGCATCTCATTCATTCTACAGATTTGACTTCACGTTTTCACCCAACTAGACTCTCATTCTCATGACTTAATCGTCAACTATAATCTTTGTATTGCAGATACATGCTTATTAAAATATTAAATAAATTAATAATAAATTAGTTACTCAACCAAAAATATAACACAGTGATCTCTTGTCTCTGGGCTGAGCTGATTGAGCTCTTATGTGACTCGGGTAAGAGTTCTCAGGTTCCATCCTCTCTGACCCTCTCCTGAATTACCTCCTGGGCTCTCAGACTCACCTGGATGGGGTCTCTGAGAGGGAGGACTCTGTCTGAAAGTCTGAATTGCTACCTGGATGGTTGATGATGGAGACTGAAGCTCTGTTCCAAGCAAGACAGCAGGAGGGAGTGAAGCATCATTTCTGAGCCAGCTTAAGAGTCAAAAGCAATAACCGTCTCCTGTCCACCAACACTGTACACGCCGAGGGACTGCATAGAGGAGGTATTACCGCTCTCTCTATCTGCTCATCAGGCATCTCCCTCCTGTTATTCCAACCTCTAAGCATATGATTTCCCTCTGGGCCTCTGGAATAAACATAAAGGATTTTTTTCCTAATTATTCTCTGACCCAAGAGACCAGGTTAGAAGTCAAGTGAATTTAGTTTTTAAGACTTTGTGTCCTTGATCTCCCTGAACTCTAACCTTCCACCACCTTATTTCAACCCCGACTTTATGTTTTCTCCAAAGTCTGAGACTAAGAAATCAATCAGGACCAGGTCCCATGGATCTGTAAAGCACTGAATTGTGATGGGACTCAGCCCTGATGTCTCCAGAGAATTGTTATTTCCTCTTCAACAAGAGAAAAGTGGGGTTCCTTTTGACATGCAATCCTGGGCACCACACTCTGGGTTCCTGACTCATTTGTTAAGATAATTATGAATTTTGTACTTATATCACAAGGTAAGAGCTATCATTTAGGGTCTCATTATAGAATATTTGTTAATTATGAGAGGTACATTTTAATATTTTTAGGCCATGTAATCTGAGTTTAGCACTTTATAGACTTTGTCTGATTTAAATTTTTCAAAAAGTACATTCTATGAGGTAGTATTATTGTGAACTTCATTCCCCTTTGCAGAAATGGGACTTGAAAGAGTTTATTGATCTACTGCACATTACAAACTGGGTGAGGGATAGGTCTTGATTAGGATCTGTCAGGATGCTTCCAGTTTTTAAACTCTGGGTCAGTGTTTCCCAGCCAGAGATGATGTTGCCCCTGGGCTATTTGACAATGTCTAGGAAGGTTACTAAACATCTACAACATCCAACACAAATAATTATGTCTAATTGAGAAGGTGAGAAAACCTAGTCTGGACCAGCATTTCTCCAAAATCAGTGTTCATATGAGTCACTCAGGATTCTAGTTCAAATGCACATCCTGTTGGGCCGAGAGATTCTGATAATCAAACAATATTCCAGGTGATTCTGATGTTGCAGGTCCTGGACTAATGACCATTCTGTGAATAGCAAGGCTGTGGTTCTGAGTTAGAGTCAGGTGTAGGTAGTTTTAAGTCTTCTGAACCTGGAGTCATTTTTGCGTGTAGGAATAGAGGTTATTATGAATTTATTGCTCAATTATTTTATATAAAGATTAATGAGTGACATCATATCGTATACTTCTGGAAAAGTAACTCATTCGATTCTTTTGTCTAAGAGCCCTGAGTGACACCTAATAACATATTACTAAGAAAATTTTATAGTAGGCTGAACAAAAGCCTCAGAAAGATATCCACAACATAATCCCCAGAAACTCATGTTATTTTTTCATAGCAAGGGAGGAAGAAGGTAGCAGATGGAATAAGTTTGCTAATCAGCCAATTCTAAGAATACTGGCCATGATTTTGCAGGTGAGACTAATGTCATCATCATCGTCCTAGAATGTGGATGAGGAAGAAAGAAGATTGGAATCAGAGGAGACTGGAAGATGCTACACTGCTGGCTTTGGGGAAAGAGAAAGTTGTGAGCCAAGGAATGCTTTCGACCACAGAAACTGAAATAGGAGAGGACACAGATTCTCTCTTGGACCCTCCAAAAGGAACCAGCCCTGCAGACATGATGATTTTAGTCCAGTGAGACTTGCTTCAGGCTTCTGACCTCCAGAATTATAGGTGTATACATTTCTTTTAAATTCCTAGAGTGGTAATTTGTTGCAGCAGCAATAGCAATGTTATACAGACATTTATCCAATAATTGTTTTTGGAGGAAACTGATGTTAAGCATCTCAGTACATTCATTTTGCTTCCCCACGTTAAGGACATTTTATGTAAACCTCCACCCACACCCCCATGCAGAGGAAAAAAATCTAAGGTCATTTTGATGAGTTTGCCCCATTAGCTGGTACAGAGAATTCCCTGTTGCATAAATGTAAATGTGATTCTGACTTTGAGATCTTTGGACATTCAGATAGGAAAACAATTCATTATTAAATTCAAGGCAACAATTCTGCTTTCAATCTTTTTCTCTAATTTCTATATTTTAAAATTTTCATGTTAACCAACCTATCATTACTTTTACTTCTATCCTCTTCAGTGTTCTCTAAAATTTCCTTTCAACATAAAAAATGAAATTATTGAGTCTACGTGTGTACATATATGCAAGTGCGTGTGTTTATTTCTTAAAAATAATATACAAATACATATATACACAAACAAACTACTAACTCATGAAAGAGCTCTTGGTCTCAAAAAAGTATTTCCATAGAATTCAGTTATCCTGTACCACATTCATCAAAATTATTATTATCTCACATTAACATAAAAAATAAAGACCTGAGACTCAGGGAGAATCAGTTTTTCACAATTATATAACAGTGCAATTAAAGTTATTGTACACTTTCCTGAATTACTTATAAATGGATACATGCAATATGTACTCTCATTTTGTAAGTTCTCTTTAATTCAGTAAATTTTAAATTTTAAATACGTGCAGGAAAAAACATCAAATGTTGCCTGGCTCAAGGTAGGATGTAGAGCACAGGTAGCTGAGTCACACTTTAACAGGGGGAGGCAGAAATATCATTGGGTGGAAAGCAATGTGTCTTATATGGATATCAAACAGTGACAAATCACTTTTTGTAAACTAATTTTTTTGTTAACTAGAAGATTAAACTACATATATAAATAAAGGATTATAATTTGGTTCAAGACAGGTGTACATTACAGCCTCACACAACATTATGGATGAGCCAGAGATGCACAATGTAGAGGTTCCCAGCTGATGCAGGCTCATGAGTATCTGAGAAGAAATCAGAACAACTTTTATCATATGATCTTTTTTAATAAAAATCATTGCATTAGGATAATTTGTTATGCTGCATTAGCTAACTGATGGAAATAAAACAAGATTATTATAACAATCTGCTGTTTTAAAATTTTTGGCATATGTTCTGATATTCAAAGACAGTACTCATGACTATTCTGTTATTCTTATTCCTGCCATTCCAAAGAATTTTTTTAGAGCCCCCTTTATGTCTTTGTTCCTAAGACTATAGATGAAGGGATTCAGCATGGGTGTGACCAGGCTGTACAGCACTGAGGCTATTGCACTTGATTGTGAGTTGTGAGTAGCAGCAGAGCTGAAGTACACTCCTAGTACTGTAAAGTAAAATAAAGAGACAACTGAGAGGTGAGACACACAGGTAGAAAATGCTTTATACTTCCCTTGAGCTGATGAGATTCTGCATATGGAGGAAGCGATCTTAGAGTAAGAGTAAAGGATCCCAGCCAAAGGACCACCACCCAGCAGCACAGTTCCAAAATACATCACTATGTCATTAAGAAAGGTGTCAGAACAGGCAAGTTTGAT
>NW_011889288.1:196348-198723 GCF_000151845.1 Pteropus vampyrus | reverse complement strand
GTGTGTTTATTTCTTAAAAATAATATACAAATACATATATACACAAACAAACTACTAACTCATGAAAGAGCTCTTGGTCTCAAAAAAGTATTTCCATAGAATTCAGTTATCCTGTACCACATTCATCAAAATTATTATTATCTCACATTAACATAAAAAATAAAGACCTGAGACTCAGGGAGAATCAGTTTTTCACAATTATATAACAGTGCAATTAAAGTTATTGTACACTTTCCTGAATTACTTATAAATGGATACATGCAATATGTACTCTCATTTTGTAAGTTCTCTTTAATTCAGTAAATTTTAAATTTTAAATACGTGCAGGAAAAAACATCAAATGTTGCCTGGCTCAAGGTAGGATGTAGAGCACAGGTAGCTGAGTCACACTTTAACAGGGGGAGGCAGAAATATCATTGGGTGGAAAGCAATGTGTCTTATATGGATATCAAACAGTGACAAATCACTTTTTGTAAACTAATTTTTTTGTTAACTAGAAGATTAAACTACATATATAAATAAAGGATTATAATTTGGTTCAAGACAGGTGTACATTACAGCCTCACACAACATTATGGATGAGCCAGAGATGCACAATGTAGAGGTTCCCAGCTGATGCAGGCTCATGAGTATCTGAGAAGAAATCAGAACAACTTTTATCATATGATCTTTTTTAATAAAAATCATTGCATTAGGATAATTTGTTATGCTGCATTAGCTAACTGATGGAAATAAAACAAGATTATTATAACAATCTGCTGTTTTAAAATTTTTGGCATATGTTCTGATATTCAAAGACAGTACTCATGACTATTCTGTTATTCTTATTCCTGCCATTCCAAAGAATTTTTTTAGAGCCCCCTTTATGTCTTTGTTCCTAAGACTATAGATGAAGGGATTCAGCATGGGTGTGACCAGGCTGTACAGCACTGAGGCTATTGCACTTGATTGTGAGTTGTGAGTAGCAGCAGAGCTGAAGTACACTCCTAGTACTGTAAAGTAAAATAAAGAGACAACTGAGAGGTGAGACACACAGGTAGAAAATGCTTTATACTTCCCTTGAGCTGATGAGATTCTGCATATGGAGGAAGCGATCTTAGAGTAAGAGTAAAGGATCCCAGCCAAAGGACCACCACCCAGCAGCACAGTTCCAAAATACATCACTATGTCATTAAGAAAGGTGTCAGAACAGGCAAGTTTGATCACCTGATTAATTTCACAGAAATATTGGGGAATTTCTACGTCTGTGCTGAAGGACAGCCTCAACACCAATAAACTGTGTAATAGGGTACTCAGGGCACCAATGATCCAGGACATCAGAAGCAGCAGTCCACAGAACCTGGGGTTCATGATAACCGTGTAGTGCAGGGGATGACAGATGGCTACAAAGCGGTCATAGGCCATCACAGTCAGGAGGAAGTCATCCAACAAACCAAAGAATGTGGAAAAATACATTTGTGCGATGCAGCCTTTATAGGTGATAACTTTGCTCTGAGTCTGGATGTTCACCAGCATCTTTGGGACGGTGCTGGAGGTGAAACAGATGTCCACCAAGGACAGGTTGCAGAGGAAGAAGTACATGGGTGTGTGGAGGTGGGAGTCTGAGCTGACGGCCAGGATGATGAGCAGGTTTCCAAACACAGTGATCAGATACATGGAGAGGAAGAAGCCAAATATGAGAGGCTGCAGTTCTGGTTCCTCTGAAAATCCCTGAAGAAGAAATTTCAAAATTCGTGTATCATTGCTTGATAACATGTGATGATGATCACAGCTACAAATAAAAAAAGATTATTTTTTACATAAATGGACATTAGTAATATGATGAAAATGTTACAATTGCATTACTATATAGGAAAAAAGCATGTATAAAAGAGTTGAATAGAGTGTTATTTTTAATGGGAGTTTAGGAAGACCCAAAAACAAGATGACATTTGAGCAGAGACCTCACAAAGAGAAAGCAGGAGACACAAGTTTATTTGTAGAAGTGTGTGTCCTGCAGGGGAAAGAGCCAGTGCAAAGGCCCTGAGGATGAACTTGTTTCAGATATTCAAGTCTCAAAATGGAGCCAGTGTGTCCAGGAGAATGAACAAGAGGTAGAGTGATGACGGATGGTGTCCGAGAATGTGGAGAATGAGGTGGCCTTTCTACTACTCCCGGTACTTCGAGTCACAGGGAGTCCTTCATCCATAAGTTCCTTGCACTTTATTAATGTTGTTTCTATGGAATCTTGTGAATAGGAAAAATTCCCCTTCTTATTTCACGTGTGGCTTAACATTCTTACCTCTCTCTTTCAAGGGTCACATTCTGGAGTATATGATCTCAGACACTGCTGTTTTGAGAACTGCTCATTCCCTACGCAACACAGCACAGACACA
>NW_011889288.1:194449-195058 GCF_000151845.1 Pteropus vampyrus | reverse complement strand
CACGTGTGGCTTAACATTCTTACCTCTCTCTTTCAAGGGTCACATTCTGGAGTATATGATCTCAGACACTGCTGTTTTGAGAACTGCTCATTCCCTACGCAACACAGCACAGACACAGACACTCACACACAGACACATGCACACGCACATGTACACTCGCATGCGGGCACAGCGTGGCCTCCTGGGGCCATGTTATTCTCACCCTCATTACAAGAACTAGGAAAAGTATGATAGAAGGCAAGAAGTCAACATCGATTACCTTTTTCATAAAGAATATAAAAATAGTTCTCAAATTCTGGTGAGTAGATCTCCCATGGACAGGTAAACTTGGCACTCCATTTTAATATGACCATTTTCTGTCCTATATTAGTATATTTACTGTTTTCATTTAGCTTTTTGTTTATAATTTTTGAAAACTGAGTAATTGAATTTCAGTGGAATTCTATATGGTGTTTCCGATTTTTCATAAGTCTGATTGTACTAAGTTAATTATGTACCCGATTATATGACTAAATTCCTGTCCAGCATTTAAAGAAATGTAAAGAACTCAGTTCAAAAAACAGAGACAGTAGAAATACCTGTAACTGAGGGGAAAATATCTAGTGGCTT
>NW_011889288.1:192148-193614 GCF_000151845.1 Pteropus vampyrus | reverse complement strand
CACGTGTGGCTTAACATTCTTACCTCTCTCTTTCAAGGGTCACATTCTGGAGTATATGATCTCAGACACTGCTGTTTTGAGAACTGCTCATTCCCCACGCAACACAGCACAGACACACACACACAGACACATGCACACGCACATGTGCACTCGCATGCGGGCACAGTGTGGCCTCCTGGGGCCATGTTATTCTCACCCTCATTACAAGAACTAGGAAAAGTACATGGCAAGAAGTCAACATCGATTACCTTTTTCATAAAGAATATAAAAATAGTTCTCAAATTCTGGTGAATAGGTCTCCCATGGACAGGTAAACTTGGCACTCCATTTTAATATGACCATTTTCTGTCCTATTTTTGTATATTTACTGTTTTCATTTAGCTTTTTGTTTATAATTTTTGGAAACTGAGTAACTGAATTTCAGTGGAATTCTATATGGTGTTTCCGATTTTTCATAAGTCTGATTGTACTAAGCTAATTATGTACCCGATTATATGACTAAATTCCTGTCCAGCATTTAAAAAAATGTAAAGAACTCAGTTCAAAAAACAGAGACAGTAGAAATACCTGTAACTGAGGGGAAAATATCTAGTGGCTTAGAGATAGGTGTCTGAGTGTCTGTGATGAGGAGAAAGAGTCCTTGGTTCTGGCAGCATTCCAAACCTAGTTATGTCACCATGATGCCCAGGATAACTAATAAAATAGCAGAAATCAATAGATCCAAGAGAAATGGGTGATATATATTATCAATGTCAAGACAGCTTAATGAATGAACATCCATTAAAAATATGAGCAAAGAGAATAAATTCACAAATTACTAAAAGAAATCCACAATATACAAAACTAATGGGAATTTTAAATGATAAAATAGTAAAAGACTTTCCCAAATAATACTAAATACAAAATTTGGAGATTAGTAACAGTTCTGAATTTGGATCTACCATATTGTATTAGCTGTTTGAATATAAAGAGACAATTAACTTATTCTAAATGTTAATATTTTCACCCAAATAATGGGGGCAGTGGTATCTATCCTCCTAATGTCGTCCACAGATTTGGTCAATATAGAAGAGTTAAGCCTCATTCCTTCCTGTGAGTACATGCATGGTAATCACTGGTGATGATTCTCTTTGTTTAGTTGTGTGTGTGCACATATGTGTGTGTTGTGTGTTTGCATGTGCTCTCAGGCTTTTTACAAAGGAAAAGGCATGTTTACTGTGGGACATGGTCAACAAACTTGGAATCCAATGCAGTAAAGAAAAAAACAGTTTAAAAGAATGGCCAGATTCTGCCAATGAAGGAGAAGCAACAAGAATGAAGAACCCACAGAGAGCCAGGTGCAGAGAGAAGAGGCAGCTGGCATGGGTGCTGTAGTTCCCTTTGATTCAAGGGACCTCACACTGACCGGACCTTTACTGCCCCACTGAACTTATCACAGCATCCACCTCAGCTCTGATCTATTTGTC
>NW_011889288.1:190121-192098 GCF_000151845.1 Pteropus vampyrus | reverse complement strand
CAGTTTAAAAGAATGGCCAGATTCTGCCAATGAAGGAGAAGCAACAAGAATGAAGAACCCACAGAGAGCCAGGTGCAGAGAGAAGAGGCAGCTGGCATGGGTGCTGTAGTTCCCTTTGATTCAAGGGACCTCACACTGACCGGACCTTTACTGCCCCACTGAACTTATCACAGCATCCACCTCAGCTCTGATCTATTTGTCATTCCTGCACCTATTTCATGTTTATTCAATCATCCTCCCCCCCTTTTTTATAAGGCCTAGTGATGGATGCTGCTGGACCCTCTCTCATTTTTCTTTGTGGAATTCCATTGTTTACTATTCCTGGGCTTTGAGTTTTGAACTCTTTTATTTCTTTTATTTTTATTAATTTTCTTTTTTTAGAACTTTAAAAATTTTGTTTATTTAAAATAGTTTCAAGTATACAGTACATTGGTTAGACATCGATATTGTTCATAGAACAATTCCCCCACTTGCTCCCCCCCTCCCCTGGCCCTCCGCTTAGCCATCATATTAATGCTAACTGCATTCCCTCTGCTGTGCTCCCATCTCTGTGAACAACTATCAACAACTAATTGTTGTTTAACCCTTCACTCCATTCTCCCAGCCCTCCAACTCCCCTCTCCTCTGTCTGTTACCAAATTGTCCACTATATTTGTGAGTCTGTTTTTGATTAGTTTGTTCTTTTTGTTATTTAGATTCTGCATATAAGTGAAATCATATGGTATTTATCTTTCTCTGTCTGACTTATTTCACTCAGCTTAATAACCTCTATGTCCATCCATGTCATTGCGAATGGTAGGATTTCATTTTTTTTAATGGCTGAGTAATAATCCATTGTATATGTGAACCATAGCTTCTTTATCTAATCGTCTGTTGATGGGCATTTAGGTTGTTTCCATACCTTGGCAATTGCAAATTGTGCTGCCATGAATATTGGAGTGCATAGATCTTTATGAATTATTGTTTTAGTTTTCTTTGGATAAATACCCGGAAGTGCAATTGCTGGGTAAAAAGGTATATCCATTTTTAATTTTTTTGAGAAAACTCCATACTGTTTTCCATACTGACTGTACCGATTTTCAATTCCACCAACAATGACCTCTTTTATTTCACATCTGTTGGATACACTAGTCCTGGTACTGTTCCTTGCCTCTGCAGACATATTCTATAAAATCCTGTTTGTGCCACAACTATTGATCTCCTTGATTCATACATTTATTCCTGAGGACATGACATCATACTACACTCATTTCATTGTACCGAGCCTTCTTCATTATAATGTGAGAGACAAAACAGGGGGACCTCATTTATTTTGCTCACTTATGTGGTTTCATAAATGTGTGCATGTATATAGGAAAAATGTTAAGGAATGGAAAAGTCATAAAAGAAAAAGAATGTCAGGAAAAATAAAACCAGGTTGATTGTAGTGGATTCAAATAACCTTGTAAGTGAAATTGAACAGAAATCTAAGACTAGCACCTAAAAGATATAAATACAATAATTTAATTACCTCAATATGGGTCTATAATTAAAGATAAGTGGGTGAAGACGTGGAAATGAAAAATACACAAATACACTTTTGAAAAGCAGTGGAGGAAGCACTATCTATATATCTACTTTCTACCTATATAAACAAATGGCTTTCAATATGCTTAGGAAAAGAATAGAGGTGAACATGAACTGAATGCAAAAGAATGCCTTTCACAAGATAGTAGATGATCTAGAACTTTTTATATTTAAAAATAGTGGGGGAAACACAATATGACCGACTGATAGAATTGAGTACATGAACTTTAAAAATTGTCATACTTTACCCCAAATACATCTCTACATATACAAAGGAATTCAATGTCAAACAGCAAAGTTGGTGAAAGAAACACCAATTTGACACATTAAATAAATTAATTAGTCAGCCCAGTAGACAAACATAGCCATCTCTGGGCTCTGGGTGAGGCTGGTTAGGCTCTCAGGAGACCT
>NW_011889288.1:185049-186981 GCF_000151845.1 Pteropus vampyrus | reverse complement strand
ATAGTGGCTGTACCAATTTGCAGTCCCACCAGCAGTATATGAGGGTTCCTTTTTCTCCACATCCTCTCCAGCATTTGTTATTATTTGTCCTCTTGATGATAGTCATTCTAACAGGTGTGAGATGGTATCTCCTTGTGGTTTTGATTTGTATTTCCTTAATAGCTAGCGTTGTTGAGCATCTTTTCAAATATTTGTTGGCCATTTGTATGTCCTCTAGGGAGAAGTATCTGTTCAGGTTCCCTGCCCATTTTCTGATTGGATCATTAGATTTTTTTTTTGTTGTTATTGAGTTGTATGAGATCTTTGTATATTTTGGATATTAGGCCCTTATTAGATGTGTTACTGGTAAATATATTTTCCCATTTGGATGGTTCTCTTTACCTTGTTGACAATTTCTCTTGCTGAGCAGAAGCTCTTTAGTTTGATATAGTTCCATTCATTTAATTTAGCTTTTACTTCCCTTGCTTTTGAGGTCAAATTCATAAAATCTTCTTTAAGTCCAAGATTCTTGAGTTTAGTTTCTATGTTTTCTTATGCATTTTATTGTTTCAGGTCTTATATTCAGGTCCTTAATCCATTTTGAGTTAATTTTGGAGTATGGTGTTAGACAATAGTCTAGTTTTATTCTTTTGCAGGTAGCTTTCCAGTTTTCCCAGCACCATTTATTGAAGAGGCTTTCTTTTCTTCACTGTGTGTTTTTGGCTTTTTTGTCAAAAATTATTTGCCCATATAAATATGGGTTTACTTCTGGACACTCGGTTCTGCTCCACTGGTCTGTGTGTCTGTTTTGCTGCCAATACCATGCCATTTTGATTACTGCCACTTTGTAGTATAATTAGAAGTTGGTCAGAGTGATGCCTTATTCTTTTTTCTCAGGATGGCTTTGGCAATTCAGGATCTTTTGTGCTTCCATACAAATCTGATTATTTTTTGCTCTATTTTTTAAAAATGCTAATGGGATTTTGATGGGGATTGCATTAAATCTGTATAATGCTTTAGGTAATAAGGTCATTTTAACTATGTTGATTCTTCCAATCCAAGAGCACGGAATATTTTTTCATTTCTTTGTACCTTCTTAAACTTCTTATTATAGGGTCTTATAGTTTTCATTATATAAGTCCTTCACTTGTTTCGTTAAATTTACTACTAGGTATTTTATTCTTTTTGTTGCAATTGCAAAAAGAATTATTTTTTTCCACTTCTTTTTCTGACACTTCATTTTTAGAGTATAGGAACACTATGGATTTATAAACATTGATTTTGTATCTAAAAACTTTACTATATTTGCTTATTGTTTCTAGTAGTGTTCTTGTGAAGTCTTTAAGGTTTTTTATATAGAGAATCATGTCATCCACAAATAGTGACAGTCCGACTTCTTCGTTTCCAATTTGGATGCCTTTTATATCTTTCTCTTGACTGACTGCACTCGTTAGGACCTCCAATGTTACACTGAATAAGAGTGGTGACAGTGGACAGCCTCACCTTGTTCCTGATCTTAGGGGGAAGGTTTTTAGTTTTTCACCATTAAGTATGACGTTGGCTGAGAGTTTGTCATATATGGCCTTTATTATGTTAAGGTGCTTTCTTCTTATACCGATTTTGTTAACTGTTTTGATCACAAATGGATGCTGTATCTTGTCGAAGGCTTTTTCTGCATCTATTGATATGATCATATGATTCTTATTTTTTAATTCTTTATTTTTAAATTTGTTTATGTAGTGTATCACATTAATTGATTTGCATGTTGAACCATTCCTGTGCCCCAAGGATGAAGCCCACTTGATCATGGTGTATAATCTTTTTAATATATTGCTGTATTCGGTTCTCTAGTATCTTATTTAAGATTTTTGCATCTGTGTTCATGAGAGTTATTGGTGTGTAGTTTTCTTTTTTTTGTGTGTTATCTTTGCCAGGTTTTGGTATCAGGATAAT
>NW_011889288.1:181531-184619 GCF_000151845.1 Pteropus vampyrus | reverse complement strand
ATCTGATTATTTTTTGCTCTATTTTTTTAAAAATGCTAATGGGATTTTGATGGGGATTGCATTAAATCTGTATAATGCTTTAGGTAATAAGGTCATTTTAACTATGTTGATTCTTCCAATCCAAGAGCATGGAATGTTTTTTCATTTTTTTGTATCTTCTTAAACTTCTTATTATAAGGTCTTAAAGTTTTCATTATATAAGTCCTTCACTTGTTTCATTAAATTTACTACTAGGTATTTTATTCTTTATGTTGCAATTGCAAAAAGAATTATTTTTTCCACTTCTTTTTCTGACACTTCATTTTTAGAGTATAGGAACACTATGGATTTATGAACATTGATTTTGTATCAAAAACTTTACTGTATTTGCTTATTGTTTCTAGTAGTGTTCTTGTGAAGTCTTTAGGGTTTTTTATATAGAGAATCATGTCATCCACAAATAGTGACAGTCTGACTTCTTCGTTTCCAATTTGGATGCCTTTTATATCTTTCTCTTGACTGATTGCACTCGTTAGGACCTCCAATGTTACATTGAATAAGAGTGGTGACAGTGGACAGCCTTGCCTTGTTGCTGATCTTAGAGGGAAGGTTTTTAGTTTTTCACCATTAAGTATAACGTTGACTGAGAGTTTGTCATATACGGCCTTTATTATGTTAAGGTGCTTTCTTCTTATACCGATTTTGTTAACTGTTTTGATCACAAATGGATGCTGTATATTGTGGAAGGCTTTTTCTGCATCTATTGATATGATCATATGATTCTTATTTTTTAATTCTTTATTTTTTAATTTGTTTATGTAGTGTATCACATTAATTGATTTGCATGTTGAACCATCCATGTGCCCCAAGTATGAAGCCCACTTGATCATGGTGTATAATCTTTTTAATATGTTGCTGTATTCGGTTCTCTAGTATCTTATTTAAGATTTTTGCATCTGTGTTCATGAGAGTTATTGGTGTGTAGTTTTCTTTTTTTCGTGTGTTATCTTTGCCAGGTTTTGGTATCAGGATAATATTGGCCTCATAAAATGAGTTTGGAAGTATTGCCTCCTCTTTGATTTTTTGGAAGAGTTTGAAGAGAATAGGTATTAAGTCTTCTTTGAATGTTTGTTAGAATTCACTGGTGAAGCCATCTGGTCCTGGACTTTTACTTTTTGGTAGGTTTTTGCTAATTGGTTTAATTTCCATACTGCTGATCAGTTTATTTAGATTTTCCAGTTCTTCTTGATTCAGTCTAGAAAGGTTGCATTTTTCTAAGTACTGGTCCACTTCTTCTAAGTTATTAAATTTGGTGTTATAATTTTTCATAGTATTCTTGTATCATCCTTTGTATTTCTGTGATGTCAATCATAATTTCCCCTCTTTCATCCCTGATTTTGTTAATTTGCATCCTTTCTCTTTTTTCTTTAGTGAGCCTAGCCAGAGGGTTGTCAATTTTATTAACCTTCTCTCTTTGTTGCATTTATTTTTTCTACTTTTTTTTTGTTTTCAATTTCATTTATTTCTGCTCTAATTTTGATTATTTTTTTCCTTCTGCTGACTTTAGGCTTCATTTGTTCTTCCTTTTCTAGTTTTTTAAGATGAAGCATTAGGTTGGTCATTTGGGCTCGTTCTTGTTTTTGGAGATAGGCCTGTAATGATATGAACTTTCCTGTTACGAACGCTTTGCCATGTCCCAAAAGTTTTGACATGTTGTACCATCATTAACATTCATTTCTATGTGTTTCTTGAACGCTCTTTTTATTTCTTTCCTGACCCAGTTATTCTTCAGTAGCATATTGTTTAATCTCCATATATTTGTGGTTCTTTATGCTTTCTTTTTGCAGTTGATCTCTAGTTTCAAAGCATTATGATCAGAGAATATGGTTAGTATCATTTCAACCCTCTTATATTTGTTGAGGCTATCTCTGTGTCCCAATATGTAGTCAATTCTTTAGAATGTTCCATGTGTCCTAGAGAAGAATGTAAAAGCAGCTGTTATGGGATAGAAGGCTCTGTATATGTCAATTATGTCCAGTTGGTCTAATGTGTCATTTAAGGATGATATTTCCTTATTGATTTTCTGTTTGGATGATTTGTCCATCTGACAGTGGGTTATTTAGGTCCTCTACTACGCTAGATAGTGTTTTGGTCTGTTTCTCCCTTTAGTTCTGTTAATAATTGCTGTACATATTTTGGGGCTCCCTGATTGTGAGCATAGATATTAATAAACGTTTTGTCTTCTTAATGCATGATTTTCTTTATCATTATGAAATGTCCCTCAGTATCTTTCTTAACTTTTTTTGAAGTCTATTTCGTCTGATATTAGTACCGCTACTCCCGCTTTTCTCTGAGTGCAATTTGCTTGAAATATCATTTTCCACCCTTTTGCTTTGAGTTCATATTTGTCTTTGGAGCTGAGATGTGTCTCCTGGAGGGAGCATATGGTTGGGTTTTATTTTTTGCTTGATTCTGCAACTCTGTGCCTTTTTATTGGTGAGTTCAATCTATTTACATTTAGGTTGATTATTGAAATATGAGGTCTTCTTATAGCCATTTTATGTTTTGCTTTCTGGTATCTCGGTGTTTCCATAGCTTCCTTGTCCTTGTGCTTCTGTTTTCTTTATTTTGGTTGGCTTTTGCGAGTTTTGTTTCTGGTCCTTCTTGTTTTATGTTATGTTATATATATACAGTCGTCCATTTTCTTCTGCACATACCTTATCTACATTCCCCTTTGCGAATATGGATCTTTGATTCCCCCCTTTTTAGTCATTGTTTTCTCAATTTGTTCTTGTGTATGCTGAATGTTCATTACTATCTTGTTATAACAATTCTCCTCTTATTATCTAAGCTATAATGCCTTGTTCTTAGTAAGGGTTGCACTCCTCTGCTTCTATTTGCCTGATAGTCACTTTACTCCTAATTATGTATTTTTCTTTTTGTCAACTTGTTTTATTTGAGCTGACCCCTTTCAGTGTTTTTTGTAGTGCAGGTCTCATAGTGGAGAATTCCCTCAAGTTTTGTATGTCTGGAAAAATCTTAATTTCTCCTTCATATTTAAAGGAGAGCTTAACTGGATCAGTTATTCTAGGCTGGTAGTTCCTTTCAC
>NW_011889288.1:178406-180177 GCF_000151845.1 Pteropus vampyrus | reverse complement strand
GAGAGCTTAACTGGATCAGTTATTCTAGGCTGGTAGTTCCTTTCACTTAATAGTTTAAATATTTGATTTCATTCCTTTCTGGCTTGTAAGGTTTGTGCTGAGAAGTCCGAGGATAATCTAATGGGTTTACCTTAAACGTTACCATTTTTTCTCCCTGGATGCTCTGAGAATTCTATTTTAGTCATTGGTTTTTGATAACTTTAATACAATGTGTCTTGGTGAAGGCCTTTTTGGGTTGAGATAATTGGGTGTTCTGTTGACTTCTTGAGTTCCAAGCTCCAGCTTATTTTTTAGATTTGGAAAATTCTCATCCATTATTTGTCTGAAAATGCTTTCTAATCCCTGTTCCTTTTCCTCACCTTCGATAGTACTCATTATTCCTATGTTTCCTCTCCTGATGATATCAGGTAGTTCTTGAATTTCTCTTTTATTATTTATTATTCTTCAGTTTCTCTTCCTCCTTCTGATTTATTTCTAGAATCTGTGTTCGATATCGCTGATCTGTTCCTCCATTTGGTCAACTATTTCCCAAGCTTGCTATTTCCTTTTTCAACTCTTGCAGAGTGTGTATGTGTTGTTGTTGTTGTTGTTGTTGTTAATCTCCAGAAGATCTACCCTTTTCTTTTTGAGGGTTTCATTCTCCTTGCTCTGCTCATCTAGGTGTTTTTTCAGTTCCTGAAATTGTTGATATGACTTGTTTTGGAACTCACTGGGTTTTTCAGAAGTACCATCCCGAGTTCTCTGTCATTTAAGTTGCATTTTTCTATGTCTGTAAGCTTATTTTCTGGATATTTTTCTCTTTCTTTCTGAGATGCCTTCTCTCCTTGGTTGTTCATGGTGTTTAATGGTCTATTTCTTCGCCTGGGCATTAATGGAACTGTATTCTGCTGTTTTTTGACAGAGATTTACTATATATAAGTCTCTCTTTAGTCTGTGACAAAGAAGGTGCTTTTCTTTTGGTTTCCAATAGGTGGTGTCTAAACCTCTTGGATCCCTGCTTTATATAATGCCTTTTTAATTTTCTTGTATATATTTAGTTATGCTCGCTACCCTCAGTTTCAGTCCCTGTCAGTGTCAGCGGCAGTCTTGGCAGCGTTTGCTCAGATTCCTCTGGTGCTCCATGGTGATCGGTCTCAAGGGTATGGGGGCAGGGGCCCTCTGGGTTGGGAGTTGGGGGCTGCGGCTCAGTCTCGGTTTTGCAGTGGGTCGGTAAAAATCAACTGTTGTTTCTATGCAGTCCTGTCCCACTTCTCTGCTTTCTACCCTGATGATTGGGCTCTGCCACTGGCTGTTGGCTTAGTGGAACTCACTGCATTTCCAGGTAGGGCTATTCAGGAAAGTCTCCACACCTTCTTCCCTCCCGCTCCTGCAGGGATCTCCGGGTGCTGAGAGAGGCAGCTTCACTGTTGCAGTGTTTGCTCAGATTCCCCTGGGGCTCTGTGGTGTTTAATGTCGAAGGGTATGTGGGAGGGGGCCTCTGGGTTGGGAGTTGAGGGCTGCGGCTCAGTCTCAGTTTTGCAACCGGGGCAGTAAAAATCAACTGTTGTTTCTCTGCAGTCCCATCACACTTCTCTGCTTTCTGGGCAGAGAAGTGTGATGGGACTGCAGAGAAACAACAGTTGATTTTTACTGCCCCGGTTGCAAAACTGAGACTGATGACTGGGCCCTGTGCTGGCTGCATGGGACTCACAGCTTTTCCAGGCAGGGCTGTTCAGGGAAGTCACTGCACCTTCATCCCTCCTCCGCTTTCTGCAGGGAGTTCCAGTGGCTG
>NW_011889288.1:175246-178356 GCF_000151845.1 Pteropus vampyrus | reverse complement strand
TGGCTGTTGGCTTAGTGGAACTCACTGCATTTCCAGGTAGGGCTATTCAGGAAAGTCTCCACACCTTCTTCCCTCCCGCTCCTGCAGGGATCTCCGGGTGCTGAGAGAGGCAGCTTCACTGTTGCAGTGTTTGCTCAGATTCCCCTGGGGCTCTGTGGTGTTTAATGTCGAAGGGTATGTGGGAGGGGGCCTCTGGGTTGGGAGTTGAGGGCTGCGGCTCAGTCTCAGTTTTGCAACCGGGGCAGTAAAAATCAACTGTTGTTTCTCTGCAGTCCCATCACACTTCTCTGCTTTCTGGGCAGAGAAGTGTGATGGGACTGCAGAGAAACAACAGTTGATTTTTACTGCCCCGGTTGCAAAACTGAGACTGATGACTGGGCCCTGTGCTGGCTGCGTGGGACTCACAGCTTTTCCAGGCAGGGCTGTTCAGGGAAGTCACTGCACCTTCATCCCTCCTCCGCTTTCTGCAGGGAGTTCCAGTGGCTGCGAGAGGCAGCTTCTTTGTTTCTCCCAGTCCACCATCCAATACCCGGGATTCTCACCTGTGGTAGCTCTTATGCACAGATTCCTTGCTAAGAGGTGCTGGTGTGCAGCTTGGTTATTTTTTGTTGAATTTTAGATGTTCAGTTTATTGTTGTTTCAAGGGGAGAAATCTGGGGACGTCTGTCATTCCACCATGTTTCCTCATGTTTTTTTCTTTTTAATGAAGTCCCTCCAACATTTTCTCTAATACTGGCTTGGTGGTGATGTATTCCTTAGCTTATTATTTTTTTATTTTTTAATTTTTGTCTGGGAAGCTCTTTATCTGTCCTTTGACTCTAAATGATAGCTGTGCTGGGTAAAGTATTCTTAGTTGTAGATCCTGAGTTTTCAACACTTTGAATACTCTGTGCCAAGCGCTTCTGTCTTGAAAAGTTTCTTTTGGGCAATTGGTTGCCGGTCTTATGGATGTTCCCTTGTAGGTAACCAAATGCTTTTCTGTTGCTGGTTTTAAGATTCTCTCTTTGTATTCAACCTTTGGCATTTTAATTATAATGTGTCTTGGTGTGGGCCTCTTTGGGTTCATCTTGTTTGGGGCTCTCTGAGCCTCCTGGGGTTGTATGTTTATTTCCTTCACAGGTTAGGGAAATTTTCTATCATTATTTCTTCAAATATATATTCAACTTCTTGTTCTCCCTCTTCAGGTACCCCTATGACACAGGTGTTTTTACCCTTAATTTCTTCCTGCAGGATCCTTAAATTGTTATTATATTCTTGATTACTTTTTTCTTTTCATTCTCATTGGGTGTCCTTGGCTTCTTCATCCTCTATATTGGTGGTTTGATCTTTTTCTTCCTCTACTCTGTTGATTCCCTCTAATATACTCTTCATCTCAGATAATGTAGTCTTCATTTATGACTGGTTCCCTTTTATAATTTCCATTACTATTTTTATGTTATACATCTCTTTAAGTTCTTACTGAGTTTATCTAGACTTTTCTTAATTTCATTGAGCATCTTTATAACCAGTGTTTTGAACTCTGCATCTGTTAGATTGCTTGACTCCACTTTTCCTTGATCTATGTTCTCTTCTTTCATATGGTTTCTGCTTCTTGGTCTTCCCACTTGACTGCCTTTCTGTGTCTGTTTCTATGTACTGATCAAAGCTTCTTAGTCTCCCTGTTTTATTAGTGTGGCTTTGTGTAGTAGATGTCCAGAGGCACAGTCCTGAGATGGGTTCAGCTGCAGGCCAAGTTTAACCCTGGCCTGTGCCAGTCCAGGGCCATCTGTTAAGATTCAGCAAGCAGTCCACAGATACTGTGCTTATAGTTGCCTCAAGAAGCCATACCAGAAACTGAGGTCAGCTGCCACCAGTGTAAGTCTTGGCACTGCTCAGCAAGGAGCACAGGACTCACCGAGGACACGACTTAATGTGGCTTGGGTGGGGCTGCAAGTTGTGGGAGGTGGAGTTTCAGGGGATCCTCTGGGCAGAGCGACCTCTATTATCCAGTTTGACGATGTCTCACCTAAGGTGGCATTGCATCCACACACTAGAGGTGAGGAAGGCTCAACAGAGAAACAGTGGATACACTTCTCCTTGAGAGGAAACCTCGCCTTTGGCCCTCAGTCCGACATCTCAGAGTCTCCCTGTAAGTCCCTGATGACCCTAGCAGCCGACCTGGAGCTTGTGCTCAGAGTGGGCAGGGAGTCCAGTCATGAAAACAGCCCCATTAAGAGGCGTCTGCAGCTGCAGTTTGCAGCTGCCATAGCCTCTGTCCTACTCAGCCCTTCGGGACTGGGTGGCTTCATGTCTTCACCCCTTCCTACCTCCAACTGTTGTAGGGTGATTTCTTATTTCTTTCCCTAGTTGTAGGGCTTCTGTTCATCTAGACCCCAGGTGTTTGCTCTGTGTTTCAGTCACAACTTTGATGTGGTCGCAAGACCACATCTACACCATTTTGCCTGGTTCTTGTATGGCTCTATTAATCCAGCAAATTCTATATATTAAATATGTGCACTTTATTGTATGTCATTATATTCCAATAAATTATATTTAAAAATTCTCATGCTCAGGGTTCCGTCAAGATGGTGTAGAAGGTAGACTCTGCTCGCCTGCTCTCATGATCACACCAAAATTATAATGAAACTACAAAACAACCATCACTGAGAATTGCCTGAGGTTTGGCTGAACAGAAGTTCTACAACTGGAAACATACATAAGATGTCACCTCAAGACTGGTAGGAGGGACAGAGGTCACCCCAAAGGAGCAAAGTGTTCTGGCTCCATGCTGGGCTCCCCAGCCCATGGTTCCAGTGCCAGGAAGAGAAGTCCTCACAACCTCTGGCTGTGAAAACCAGTGTAGATTGTGGATGAGTGAGACAGAGAGCTGCGAGAATCACAGATATTCCTCTTAAAAGGCCCGTGCGTGAACCCATTTGGTGATGGACTCACTTGCTCTGGGTTCAGCACTGGGGCAGCTACATGAGGTGTGTCAAGGACATATAGGGCAGAACTGAGTTTTCTGGCTTCAAGGAGAGGGCTGGAGGGGCAGCTTTCTCCCAGACAAAAGTGCTGGTAGCATCCATTGTTCTTTTGTTGGGCCCTCCCTTCTCAGCAAATGGATGCAGGTG
>NW_011889288.1:171431-175196 GCF_000151845.1 Pteropus vampyrus | reverse complement strand
CAAGGGGAGAAATCTGGGGACGTCTGTCATTCCACCATGTTTCCTCATGTTTTTTTCTTTTTAATGAAGTCCCTCCAACATTTTCTCTAATACTGACTTGGCAGTGATGTATTCCTTAGCTTATTATTTTTTATTTTTTTATTTTTGTCTGAGGTTTGGCTGAACAGAAGTTCTACAACTGGAAACATACATAAGATGTCATCTCAAGACTGGTAGGAGGGACAGAGGTCACCCCAAAGGAGCAAAGCGTTCTGGCTCCATGCTGGGCTCCCCAGCCCATGGTTCCAGTGCCAGGAAGAGAACTCCTCACAACCTCTGGTTGTGAAAACTAGTGTAGATTGTGGCTGAGTGAGACAGAGAACTGTGAGAATCACAGATATTCCTCTTAAAAGGCCCATGCATGAACCCATTTGGTGATGGACTCACTTGCTCTGGGTTCAGCACTGGGGCAGCTACTTGAGGTGTGTTAGGGATATATGGGGCGGTACTGAGTTTTCTGGCTTCAAGGAGAGGGCTGGAGGGGCAGCTTTCTCCCAGACAAAAGTGCTGGTAGCATCCATTGTTCTTTTGTTGGGCCCTCCCTTCTCAGCAAATGGATGCAGGTGGCCACCATATCTGAGTCTCCATCAACCTCGTTAACACAGGTTACTCTGCCCAGGTGATTCCCTGAGACTGCACCTCTCCCAATTCACAGGCCCACCTAAGCTACCTTTAGTCATTTATTCCATACAAATGACCTGTTTTGGCTCATGCTGCAGACTTTCCTAAAATTTCTCAAAGGCTCACAAAGCCAAAGAAGCAGCATCTGACCTTGGTGTGCCCCATACTTCTTGCTGAGCAGGCCCAAGCCTGGCATTAGTGGCAGCCAGCCTTGGTTCCTGGCTTGGCCTCTTGAGGCACCTACAAGCCCAGCATCAGTGGCAGCCATCTGCAGATTGCTTGGTGACTCTTACCAGGTGGTCTTGGAAGTACATAGGCTGAAGCTGAACTTGACCTCAAGCTGGGACCTCCCAGGCAGCCCCTGGACTAGTATACCTAGTGGCATATTTTGACCAGTGCTGGAGCCAGAGCACACTCAGGGTGGCATCTGAGGAGGGCGTACCCGAAAGGCAGAGTGGGCAGGCACCAGAGTCCTCCTAAAATGAATCCTGCTCTATAGGGTCAGCCCCTCACTGGCCAGTCCTCACAACCAATCAGCCCAAGGGTCAATCTCTCTCATTGATGTACAATTAGCCAACAAGGCTTAACTACAACAGAAGAGCGCACACAACCCGTACCAGGTATACACCTTGATTACCTTGCTCTAGTGACCAGGGAAGACTGCCCCTGGGCCCCACAGGACACCTACTACATAAAGCCAACTCTACAAAGACCAGGAGACTTAGGAGCCCTACTTAATATATAGAAATAAATACAAGGAGGCAGCCAAAATGGGGAGATGAAGAAACATGTCCCACATGAAAGAACAAAACTAAACTCCAGAAAAAGAACTGAAAAAAGTGGAGACAGCAATCCATCAGATGCAGAGTTCAAAACACTGGTTATAGAATGCTCAATGAACTTAGGGGAAGAGTATATAAACTCAGTGAAAACTTTAAGAAAACATAAAAATGAAGATGGATAACATTAAAGGGAACCAGTCAGAAATGAAGAATGCAATATATGAGATAAAGAGTACATTAGTGGAAATCAACAGGTTGGATGAAGTGGAGGATCGAATTAGTGATTTAGAGAATGGGATAGAGAAGGACACGAAATCAGAAAGGCAACAAGAAAAAAGAATCCAAATAAATGAGAATAGTTCAAGGGGCTTCTGGGACAACATCAGGAACAACATTCACATCATGAGGGTACCAGAAGAAGAGAGAGAGCAAGGAATTGAAACTGCTATTCAATAAATAATGACTGAAAACTTCCCTAATGTGGTGAAGGAAATAGACTTACAGGCCCAGGAAGTGCAGAGAGGCTCCAAAAACAAAACAAAACAAAACAAAACAAAACAAAACAAAACAAAACAAAACAAAACAAAACAAAACAAAACAAAACAAAACAAGAAACAAAAAAAGCCTAAAGAGGCCCACATCAAGATACATCATAATTAAAATGCCAAAGGATAAAGACAAAGAAAGAATGTTAAAAGTAGCAAGAGAAAAGCAGGTAGCTACAAAGGAGCTCCCATAAGACTGTCAGCCAATTTCTCAACAGAAATTTTGCAGGCCAGAAGGGGTTGGCAGGAAATAGTCAAAGTGATGAAGAGCAAGGACCTATGACCAAGATTATGCAGCAAAGCTATCATTTAGAATCAAAGGACACATAAAGAGCTTCCTACACAAGGAAAAGCTAAAGGAGTTCATCACCAGCAAGCCAGTATTACAGGAAATGTTAGAGGGACTTCTTCAAGAAGAAAAAAATATGTATCAAAAATATGAATAAAGAATGGCAATAACTATGTATTTATCAAAAAGTACTTCAAATGAAAAGAATTAAATAATAGGGTGGCTTAATAGATAAGAAAACAAGACTCTTACATATGCTGACTACAAGAGACTCCCTTCAGATTAAAAGACACCGAGGTGGAAAGTAAAGGGATGGAAAAATATATTTCATGATGGATTTAGAGGATATTGTGCTGAGTGGAATAAGTCAGATAGGGAAAGAAAAATGCCATATGATTTCACATTCATGTGAAATCTAAAGAACAAAATAAACAGCAACAACAACAAAACAGAAACAAACTCATAGATACAGAGAATATTTTGAGGGTTATCAGGTGGGAGGGAGATAGGGGGAGGTTGATGAAAAAGAGGAACGGGATTAAGAAGTACAAAATTGTAGTTACAAAATAGTCATGGAGATATAAAGTATAGCATAAGGAATATAGTCAATAATACTGTAATAACTATGTATGGTGTCAGATAGGTACTAGATTCACTGGGATTGTCGCTTCATGAGTTATATAGATGTCTAATCACTATGTTGTACACCTGAAACTAATATAATATTATATGCCAACTATAATTGAAAAATAAAAAATAAGTTTAAAAATGCAGAATATACTCCCATTAATGCTCAGGTGGAGAAATACTCCACTGAACACCATTAACAACCAAGGTGACTCAGAAGGAAAGTAAAAAATCTCCAGGAAATAAGCTCAAAGATATAGAAATATGAGATTTAAATGACAGAGAATTCAAGGTTGCACTTCTAAAAAACTCAACGAGATGCAAGAAAATTCCAACAGTTAAAGAACCAAATAGAACATCTGGAGATGAAGAACTCATTAAAAGAGATGAAGAATAAAATAGCAAGTTTAGAAAATAGAGTTGACCAAATAGAGAAGAGAATTAGTGATATTGAAGACAGAAATCTAGAAATGGTGCAGAAGGAATAAGAGAGAGGATTGAGAGTAAAAAAAATGAAAGAATGCTACAAGAACTATCTCATACCATCAGAAAAAGCAACATAAGAATAATGGGTATACCAGAAGGAGAAGAGAGGTAGAAGGGAACAGAGAACATATTCAAACAAATTGTCAACGAGAAATTCCCAAACCTATGGAAAAAATTGGATCTTTGAATCCAAGAAGCAAACAGAACACTTAAATACCTCAACCCCAAAAGGCCTTCTCCAAGACACATTATGTTAAAATTTTCAAAAATTAATGACAAAGAAAGAATTCAAGACATCCTGGGAAAAGAAGATGGTAACTATAAAAGAAAACTCATTAGATTATTATTGAACTTCTCAGCACAAACCTTATAAGCA
>NW_011889288.1:155099-171381 GCF_000151845.1 Pteropus vampyrus | reverse complement strand
AAAGAATTCAAGACATCCTGGGAAAAGAAGATGGTAACTATAAAAGAAAACTCATTAGATTATTATTGAACTTCTCAGCACAAACCTTATAAGCAAAGAGGGAGTGGAACTAAATATTCAAACTATTGAAAGAAAGAAATTACTAGCCAAGAATAATATATCCAGCAAAGCTCTCCTTTAGATATGAAAGAGAAATAAAGACCTTTCCAGACATACAAAAGCTGAGGGAATTTTCTACCAGAAGGCTTGAGTTAAAGTAAATAGTGAAAGGGGTCATTCCACCTGAAACAAAAGTAAGATAACTAACAGGCGGACAGAAGCAGGAAAGTGTAACCCTTATTAAGAACAGGGTATTATAAGCTTAAATGTTACATAATGATTAAAGGTTAAAGAAGGCTAAAAAAAAAAAAACAACAAACCACTTAAAGAGAGAAGACAACATCTACTGCAACTTAGAAATGAACATATAATTAGGGATAATTTGAGACAATAAAAACAGAAAAGGGGAGGGAGTAAAGATCGGAATCTGCAAATGGAAATGGAGACAAGGCACACACAGAAGAAAACGGACTGGGTCAGAGAAGAAATAAAAAGAGAGATCAAGAGATACATAGAAACAAACGAGAATGAAAGTACAACATATCAAAACTTTTGGGACAGTGGTAACAAGAGGAAAGTTCATATCATTACAGATCTATCTTAAGAATCAAGAACAATTCCAAATACACAATCTGAGATTACATTTTTAAAAACTAGAAAATGAAGAATGAAAGAAGTCCAAAGTCAGCAGAAGGAAGGAGCAGAAGTAAATGAAATTGAGAAAAAAGTAGACAAAAGAAAAAAGAAATGCAACAAACAGCTGGTTCTTGGAGAAGATTAATAACATTGACAAACTCCTGGCTAGACTCACTAAGGCAAAGAGAAAGGACATAAACAAAATTGGAAATGGAAGAGAAGTTCTGACAGATATTACTGAAATACAAAGGATCGTACAAGAATAACATAAAAAAATTATACGACACCAAATTTAATAGCCTAGAAGAAATGGATAAGTTCTTAGAAAGATATAACCTTCCTAGACTGAATTATGAAGAACTGGAAAATCTAATTATACCTATCAACAGTATGGAAATTGGAACAATCATAAAAAACCTACCGAAAAGTAAAAGTCCAGGACCAGATGGCTTCAACAGTGAATTCTACCAAATATTCAAAGATTTAATACCTATTCTTCTCAAACTTTTCCAAAAAATTGAAAAAGAGGCAATATTTCCTAACTAATTTTATGAGGCTCCTTGCATGGAGACTGCAGAGGTATATAAACTGTAATAAATCTAACCAAGGGGAGCTTGTACATGGTGTTGTTAACCCCCACGCGCTCCGACAGCCAATAAATTCTCCTTTCTCTAACAAAGTTGTCTGAGCGTCCAGTTTCCTCTGTCAGGTTTCGCTTCCTGCAACATTATTATAAATATAAAAGTTCTTCCTGTAAGGTTCTCGCGATTACATAGAGTGCGAGTAATTCCATAAGCCCTAGCTCCTCTTGTAGACCCTCCTGAGCAATTTTCATTTGCTTAAAGTTCGGATCAGTCTTTATCACCAGCTATATGACATGGCTACTAGATAAGCACCTAGACCACCCAACCAAGAAAGGTCCCCTTTCGAAAGCCCTGGGTAACCTAGATACTTGACTACGTGAGTTACCCTGCTTTTCTCTTCTCACACTCTAGTTACACTTGTTTTAAATTTGCTAATAAAATGCAAATACACAAAACCTTAGTCACTCTGCCATTGGAGCCCTCTATCCATTCTCTCTCTCTCTCTCTCTCTCTCTCTCTCTCTCTCTCTCTTTCTCTCTCCCCCTCCCTCCCTCTCTCTCTCTCACCCACTCAAACCTTCCTGTGTGGTCTTGGGTGTGCTGTGTGCCCTCCAGTAAAATTGAACTAACCAAAAGTGAATTTGTACCCACCCAAGTGCACAGCAAATCAATGAGAATTGACACAGAGTTTTCGCATTGAAAAAATATTGGCTATTTTATTGAAAACAGTGCTACCAAGAAGAGCGGGAAAGCCGGTGCTCAAAAGCCCGAACTCCTCGATGGCTTACAGATAAGAGGTTAATATAGATCAAAGATGATGAGGAATCATGAGTAAGGGGTTTGGAGTCGTGGGTCTCACTGATTGGTCCTTAATTAAGTAAGTGGCTAATTTTCATCTACTAATTATCTACTTCCATCCTGGTGTTGCCTTGTCTGGTTTCAGGGAGATTCTGGTGGGGTGCTTGTTGGCTTTGTGGGCTGAAAACATCTTAGCAACGCTGGTCAGTAGGTTATCCTGGTGTTCAGGAGTGGGAGTTCTATGACTTGTGCTCTTACTCATCGCATGCTATTAGTATCTCCATGACTTGGTTATTTGTGCTTCCAGTAGTCTAACTGGTCAGTCCTCGGCCGAACACTTTCTATAATGGTTAACAGGGAGCCATGTGACTTCCTGCCAGTGGCTGTTAGTGTAAACTAACTTACAAACATATTTTGTATTAGACATATTTTTCTGGGGGTTTTAATTCTCTGGCTTTACCAGAATCTGTGAGTAATAAACCTGGTGTTTTCATAATTCTCCGATGCTATTACAAAAATAATAAGGACCACAAATGCTAATCCATCTACAATGTTGACTCTGGTCTGAGTAACAAGCAGTAGGGGCCCAAGCCAGTGACCGAGGCCTTCCTCACCTATAGCATCACTATCAACAGGCTGAGACTTAAAGGGAACAATGATGAAGTCTACATTATCAGGAGTAGTAGTTAAGGTACTGATTAAATAGAATGAGAGATACCAAAGTGAAAACTGAGATTTCAGATTTTCCTGAAATAAAATTATATCAATGGACTTATGAGCCAAGTGAAATTTTTTTCCACATGATTAATACCACTTATGACTATTTCATTTGTAAAACAAGAACAAATTATTTATAGTGATATATGTCATATGAGAAGACATTATTTTTAAGAAATCCATGTTGCCCATTAAAGAAATAAATATTTCCAAATTTTCTGCTCAAGGTTGGAAAAAACATTGTAGTTGTAGGAAAAAGGACAGGGAGAAAGCTGTCTATACAACAGACAGATTAGGAAGCTTAATAAAGTGGTTACTTAAATAGTATAGAGAAGTTAAACTCAAACAAATGAAAATTCTAGGACACGAATAAAAGAAGCAAGTGCTCCAACCACAATCTGATTAAAAACTTACAATTTCTGGTTCTGACGTGTGAACAATGAAGTCAAGGGAAATTTTTCAGCCTCAGGACAATTGTCCCTTTTGTAGTTGCCATCCCAGAGAATATTTGCAGGGCTCTCTTTATGTCTTTATTCCTGAGACTGTAGATGAAGGGGTTCAGCATGGGTGTGACCACTGTGTACATCACTGAGGCTACTGCACTTGACTGTGAACTGTGGGTAGCAGCAGAGCTGAGGTATATTCCTAGGCTTGTACTATAAAATAAGGAGACAACCGAGAGGTGAGACACACAGGTAGAAAATGCTTTTTACTTCCCCTGAGCTGATGACATTCCATGTATGGAGAACACTATCTTAGAGTAAGAGTAAAAGATATCAGCCAGGGGACAACTATCCAGCAGCACAGTTTCAAAATACAACACCATGTTATTAAGAAAGGTGTCAGAACAGGCAAATTTAATCATCTGATTTAGTTCACAGGTAAAATGGGGGATTTCCAAGCCTGCACAGAAGGATAGACTCAACTCCATTATGCTTTCTAACAAGGAAACCAGAGCACTCACGATCCAGGACACCAAAACTAAAAGTCCACAGAGCCGGGAGTTCATGATGACCATGTAGTGCAGGGAGTGACAGATGGCCACAAAGTGGTCATAGGCCATCAAGGTTAGGAGGAAGTCATCGAATGCTCCAAAGAATAGGAAAAAGTACAGTTGTGTGATGCAACCTTCATAGGTAATGACTTCGCTCTGAGTTTGGATGTTCACCAGCATCTTTGGGATGGTGGTGGAGGTGAAACAGATGTCCACCAAGGACAGGTTGCAGAGGAAGAAGTACATGGGTGTGTGGAGGTGGAGGTCTGAGCTGATGGCCAGGATGATGAGCACGTTTCCAACCATAGTGATCAGGTACATGGAGAGGAAGAGCTCAAATATGCAGGGCTGCAGTTCTGGTTCTTCTGAAAGTCCCAGAAGAAGAAATTCTGAAACTCTTGTAAGATTGTCTGGCTCCATGTGGTGGAGGCGACTTACAAGAAAGAGGAAAGCAACGTGAGTAATTTTTATACAAACTCGCATTACTCACATAGTTTTAATACTAGAGTTTATATTTTGCAGTTAAGAAATTAATTTCAATATTTTTATATGAATCTAGTTCCCTCTTGGAGTCCTGTGCCATTTCCGATTAGGAATTTTTGTCCCATTCTGCTTTTTCTTCAGAGGGTTCATGTATTTTACATTGTTAATGAGAAATTCTTTATGCATTTCCAAAATATTGTTTGCTAGCCATGTTTGGGCATTGTCTAGGCTGTGAGTCAATGATGAAGAAAGAATGTGGAAGAAAATGATAAAAACATATAACATTTTAGATAGTGACAGATAGTGTGAAGAAAAGGAAAGCCACTCTGAAGGAGAAAGTGATTAGGGCGTTCTATTTCTTACAGGTACTTAGATAAGACCTGAAAACAAGATGACATTTGAACAGAGACTTAAAGAAAGAAAAGGACAGAGATGCAAAGTTATGTGGGCAAATGTGTACCCCGTAGAAAATGGTCAGCACAAAGGCCCTGGGGTGGAGCAGAAGGGGTTAGTAATGTGCTCAAAATTAATACCAGAGTATCTGTTGGATCTTGATTATATTTTCAGGCTGCTCCTAGGCAGTGGTTCTCATCCTGAAATGATTTTGCCCCTTGGGTATCTGGCAATTTCTGAAGGGGTACTGCTAAATACTGACAATCCATAGGAAAGTACCCCAGTAATTATTATTCTTTCCCAAATATCAATGGTAAAAGTTGAGAGAACCTAGTATAGAGCAGCAATTCTTTAACTTCAATGTGTATGTGAGTCACCCTTTCTAACAAGGAAACCAGAGCACTCATGATCCAGGACACCATAACCAAGAGTCCACAGAGCCAGGGGTTTATAATGCCTGTGTAGTGCAGGGTGCGACAGATGGATTCTAGTTCAAATGCAAATCTTTATAGGCACAGAGACTCTGAGAATCAATCTCCCAGGTGGTGTTAAGCTGTAGGTCCTGGTCTGTGGACCACTCTCTGACTCTGTTAGAGTCAGATGTAGGTAGTTTTAGGTTTTCTGAACCAGATACCGTCTTTAAATGTAATTTAAAAAAAAATAGTGTATTTACTCATTCCAGAGGTTGTGATAAATTCTGTGTTTATTTCTTTCACTTAAGGGACCTTGAGTGACATATAAGCTTTTGAAATAGAATTCATAGGGGGGCAGATTAAAAACCTCCAAGACGTCCACAGCCTAAGCCCCAGAGCCTTTGAATACGGTATTTTTATAGCAGGGAGGATTAGGGGAGCAGATGAAATAGGGTTGCTAATCAGATGAATTTAAGGTAGAAGATGAGTCAGGATAATCTAGATGGGACTAAGGCACCTCTAGAAGCAGAAGAGACAAGGTGAAAATGCTACATTGCTGACTTTGGAGATTGAAGAGGGGCCATGAGACAGAGAATGCAAGTGGCCAGAATGCAAACTAGAACTGGAAAGAAAACAGATTTTACTCTGAGATGTTAGAAGGAACCCATCCCTGCAGACATCTTGCTATTAGCCATGAGAAGCATTCAAGCTTCTGACACTCAGAAATATGAGCGCATATATTTGTTTTAAACAAGTAGTGTGGAAATATTTTACAGCAGCAATAGAATCTAATACAGATATTTATTCAATAAAATTTGCTGAGGGAACTGAGTCGAAGCCTCTCCATTCATTCATTAGCATCTTTTGAATAAGGGAATATTACATTGAAAACCCATATGAAGGAGAAAATAAACTTTAAATCGAGTTGAAGATATTCTACCCCATTAGCTGGTACAGTGAAGTCATCACTGGATATATGGAACATGGTCTGACTACAATGCTTTTGATGCATTAAATTTAAGATACAACCTGTGACCTTAATTTCTCCTTCTCTGAATTGCAAAATCATTGGTTTCTCTGCACCCTCTATTCTTTGCCTAGCATTTGGTCAGTCCTCCATTCATATTCCTCAAGTCCATGACAGAATTTCTCATTCAAGATATGGAATAATGATCACTGGAGGGAAAGGCGAAGTATGAGACAGGAATTCCTACTGTTTCAATAGAGAAAGTAAATGGTTAACAAACCCAAAATATATGCACCCTCATCAGTAATGAAATAATTCAAAGCGAAACTCTTTGGTACTCCTCTTTCGACTTATTAAATAACTTTTTTCATTTGAATACTGAGCATAAGAGAAGATACTGTAATGGATGTGTCATGAACTGCTGTTGCAAGGTAATATCTATTTCCACTGGTCTGGTTCTTTTCAATGAATACAAGACATGCTCAAATACAACCCATCTTAGAAATTTAATGCAAACACTCTCACTTCACTGCACCATCTTCCACACCTAGCACTCTATTTCCTACTCCTCGACCAACAAAACTCAAATAATTATCATTTTATTGCAATCATTTTATGCATCTCACTCATTCTATAGTGTCTGAATTCATGTTTTCACCCAACTGGACCCTCATTCCTATGACATAATCATCAACTATAATTCCTGTACTGCATACACATGCTTGATAAAATAATAAATAAATTAATGATAAATTACTTAACCAAAAATATAACAGTGATCACTTATCTCTGGGCTGAGCTGATTGTGCTCTCATGTGACTTGGGTAAGAGTTCTCAGGTTCCATTCTCTCTGATGCTCTCCTGAACTGCTGGGCTCTCAGACTCACATGGATGGGGTCTCTGAGAGGAAGGACTCTGTCTGGAAGTCTGAATTCCTCCCTGGGTAATTTGTGATGGAGACTGAAGCTCTGTCTCCAGACAAGACAGCAGAAGGGAGTGAAGCATCAGTTCTGAGCCAGCTTAGGAGTCAAAAGCAACAACCATGTCCTGTCCACCAACGCTGTACAAGCTGAGGGACTGCACAGAGGAAGTATTACCACTCTCTATCTGCTCATCAGGCACCTCCCTCCTGTTATTCCAACCTCTAAGCACATAATTTCTCTCTGGGCCTCTGGAATAACAGAAAGGAAATTTTTCCTAATGATTCTCTGACCCAAGAGACCAGGTTAGAAGTCAAATGAATTTAGTTTTTACGACTTTGTGTCCTTGATCTCCCTGAACTCTAACCTTCCACCACCTTATTTCAACCCTGACTTCATGTTTTCTCCAAAGTCTGAGAATAAAAAATCTGTCAAGACTAGGTCCCATGGATCTGTAAAGCACTGATTTGTGATGAGACTCAGCCCTGATGTCTCCAGAGAATTGCTATTTCCTTTTTAACAAGAGGAGAGCGGGGTTCCTCTTGATATGCAATCCCGGGCCACACTTTGGCTTCCTGACTCATTTGTCAAAATAATGATAAATTTTGTACTTATATCACAAAGTAAAAGCTGTCATTCAGGGCCTCATTATAAAGTATTTGTTAATTATGAGAGATACATTTCAATATTTTTATGCCATGTAATCTGAATTTAACATCCTACAGACTTGGTCTGATTTAAGTTTTTTAAAAGGTCTGTTTTTATGAGGTAGTACTATTACAAACTCAATTCCCTTTTGCAGAAATGGGGCTTGAAGGAGTTTATTGATCTACCTGAAGTTACAAACTGAGTGAGGGATGGTTCTTGATTAGGATCTGTCAGGATGCTTCCAGTTTTCAAACTCTGGGTCAGTGATTTCCAATCAGAGATGCTGTTTCCTCTGGGATATTTGACAATGTCTAGGGAGGCTGTGAAACACTTACAACACCCAACACAAGTAATTATGTCTAACTGAGAAGGTGAGAAAAACCTAGTCTGGACCAGCACTTCTTCTAATTCAGTGTTCATATGAGTTACCCAGGATTCTACTTCAAATGCAGATCATGTTAGTCTAGAGATTCTGAGAATCGAACATTCTCCCAGGTGATGTTGATGCTGCAGGTCCTGGTCTGAGGACCATTGTTTGAGTAGCAAGGCTGTAGTTCTGTGTTTAGAGTTAGGTGCAGATAGTTTTACGTCTTCTGAACCAAAAATCATTTTTGGATGTTACTTTGAACAAATAAGGTGTTCACTCATTCCAGAGGCTATTATGAATTCATTGTTCAATTATTTTATATAAGGATGTATGAATAACATCATATGATATAATTCTAAAAAATACCTGTTTGATTCTTTTGTATAAGGGCCCTTGGGTGACATTATATAATATTTCTGAAAAAAATTTATATTAAGAAGCATAAGAGCTTCCAAAAGACATTCACATTATAATTCCCAGAAACTTTTAATACATTATTTTTCACCACAAGGTAGGATTACAGTAGCAGATGAGATAGTTTGGCTAGTCAAATGCCTTTATGATAACATTGGACGTGATTATGCGGGTGAGACTAATGTCATCACCATCATCCTAGAACGTGGAACAGGAAGGAAGAATAGTTGGAATCAGAGGAAGACAGTAAGATTCTACATAGCAGGCTTTGAAGATGGAGAAAGGGCCATGAGCCAAGGAATGCTTGTGGCCATGAAAAGCTGGAATAGGAGAGGAAACAGATTCTCTCTTGGAGCCTCCAGAAGGAACTAATCTTGTAGAAAACTAAGTTTTCGTCCATTGTCTCATCAGGCTTCTTACCTCCAGAACTATAGGTGAATAAATATATATATATTTAAATTCTAGTGTGGTGATTAGTTATAGCAACAATAGAAATGTTATACAGACATTTATCCAATAATTTATTTTTGAGGAAACTACTTTAAACATCTTGGTTCATTCATTTTTCTTTTTTTGGGTTAAAACATTTTGTGTTGAAACTCATATTAAGTAGAAGAAAAAATTAAAAGTCAAATTGGGCATTTCCCCATTAGCAGGTACAGAGATTTCCCCATTGCATAAATGTAAATGTGGTTCTGAATTTGAGGACTTTAAACAATATAAGAAAATAATTCATTATTAAAATTAGAGAAAACCAATCCATTTTAAATCTTTGTGTCTACATTTCTGCATTTTAAAATTTTTATGTCAATTTAACCTATCATTGTATTCATTTTTATCCACTCCAACGTTGTCTAAAATTTCTTTTCAACATAAAAAAATGGGATCATTGAGTCTGTATATATGCATATATGCAAGTTAGTATGTTTACTAAAAATATATAAATACACAAATATACAAACTACTAACTCATGAAAGAGCTTTTGGACTAAAAAAATAGTTTTACAGAATTCATTTCTTGTGTACGTCATGCATCGGAATTATTATTATCCCATATTGCCATAAGAAATATGAGGCTAAAGGAGATGCAATTTTTCACAGTTATATAACAATGCAATTAAAGCTTTCGTACACTTCCTTGAATTATGTATTAATAAACCCATGCAATATATACTCTTAATTCTGTAAGGTCATTTTAATTCAGTAAATTTAAATTTTTAAATATGTACCAGAAGGGCATCAAATATTTGGTGATGAAAGGAAATTTAACTTGGGTGGGAACACACAATGCAATATACATATGATGTATTATTGAATGATACTCTTGAAAATATTTGATTTTATTAACCAATGTCATTTCAATAATTTTGAAAAAGAAAAAAAGTGCAGCAAAAATAATCTAATGACATGGCTCAAGGTAGGATGTAGAGCACAGGTAGCTGAATCACACTTTAATGGAGGAGGGAGAAATATTATTTGGTAGAAAGCAAAGTGTTTTATATGGATATAAAAACAGTGACATTAATTTATGGAAAATTACTTTTGGTAAACTCGTTTTTTTTTATACTAGATTATACTACATATATAAATAAACTGTCATAAATTGGTTCAAGACAGGGGTGCATTACAGCCTTACACAACATCATGGATAAGCTGGAGAAACACAATGTAGACTCCTAGCTGATGTGGACCCATGAGTATCTCAGCAGAGATAAGAACAACTCCCATCATATAACCTCATTTGAAATAAATCCTTCGATTTAGGATAGTTTGTTATACAGCATTAGTTAACTGATAAAATATGAGGCAAACAAAACTGAAGCTAATTATAATAATCTGCTGTTTTATAATTTTTGGCATATGTTCTGATATTCAACAATAGCATTGATTATTTTGTTATTTTTATTCCTGCCATCCCAAAGAATTTTTTTAGAGACACCTGTATGTCTTTGTTCCTCAGACTGTAGATGAAGGGGTTCAGCATGGGTGTGACCACAGTGTACATCACTGAGGCTACTGCACTTGACTGTGAGCTGTGGGTAGCAGCAGAGCTGAGGTACACTCCTAGACCTGTACAATAAAATAAGGAGACAACTGATAAGTGAGATGCACAGGTAGAAAATGCTTTATACTTCCCCTGAGCTGATGACATTCCACGTATGCAAGAAATGATCTTAGAGTAAGAGTAAAGGATACCAATGAGGGGACCAACACCCATCAGCCCAACTCCAGAATACATCACCATGTTATTAAGAAAAGCATCAGAACAGGCAAGTTTAATCATCTGATTGAGTTCACAGAAAAAGTGGGGGATTTCCAAATCTGTACAGAAGGATAGCCTCAACACCATTAAGCTTTGTAACAAAGAATATAGGATGCTCATGATCCAGCACACCAGAAGCAGCAGTCCACAGAGCTGGGGGTTCATGATGACCGTGTAGTGCAGGGGGTGACAGATGGCCACAAAGCGGTCATAGGCCATCAAGGTTAGGAGAAAGTCATCGAATGCTCCAAAGAATAGGAAAAAGTACAGTTGTGTGATGCAGCCTTCATAGGTAATGACTTTGCTCTGAGTTTGGATGTTCACCAGCATCTTTGGGATGGTGGTGGAGGTAAAACAGATGTCCACCAAGGACAGGTTTGAGAGGAAGAAGTACATGGGTGTGTAGAGGTGGGAGTCTGAGCTGATGGCCAGGATGATGAGCACGTTTCCAACCATAGTGATCAGGTACATGGAGAGGAAAAGCCCAAATATGAGGGGCTGCAGTTCTGGTTCCTCTGAAAGGCCCAGAAAAAGAAATTCTGAAATTTGTGTATCATTTCCTGGTTCCATGTGGTGGAGGCGATGACTAAAATGAAACAAACAAACAAACAAACAAAACTGATTAATTTTTACACATGGATGATACTAACATGTTGAAATTCTACAATTTCTATTTTGTTCTCTCTCTATATACACATACATATTATATGTATGTATGCATATATAATTTTGTAGAAATCTGATCCCTTTTAAAAAACGTCTTGTGATAGCTCTGATTACCAATTCTAGTCCCATTCTCAGCATTTCCCCTATAAATCATGTATTTTACAGGTTTCATGAGAAATTCTGTATTATATTTGAGTACTATACACTGAGTCCTAACCATTTTCTCATCAAGGAGTGTAGGGTCCAGAGAAACAGATTTCCTATAATTCAGTGATGGGGAAAAATATAAAAAAATAAAATATCATGCTGTTGTGATCACTGTAGCCTTGTAATATAGTTTGATATCAGGTAGTGTGATACTTCCAACTTAGTTTGTCTTTCTCAAGATTACTGTGGCTATTTGTGGTCTTTTATGTTTCTAAATAAATTTTAGGATTATTTGTCCTAGCTCTCTGAAAAATGCCAATGGTATTTTGATAGGGATTGCATTGAATCTATAGATTGCTTTGGGTAGTATGACCATGTTAATTATGTTGATTCTTCCTACCCATGGGCACAGTGTATGCTTCCATTTATTTGTATCTTCTTCAATTTCTTTTTTCAGTGACTCTTAGTTTTCTGAGAACATTTAAGGAACAAAAAGAACAGATTAATCAAAAACAGACTCACAAATATAGAGGACAATTTAGTGATGAACAGAGTAGAGGGGAGGTTCTGGGCTGAGAGAATGGGGTGAAGTATTAAAGAAGTACAAATTAGTAGTTGATAGATGGTCATGAGGATGGGAAGCACAGCCTAGGAAATGTAGTTAGCAGTAATATATTGGCTAGGTGGAAAACCAGAGGAGAGAAGGAGCAAATAGGGGGATCGTTTTATAAACTATATAAATGCCTAACCAATGTACTGTATACTTGAAACTAATAAAAAATGAAATATCATATATGATGTCCATCTGTAGAGGCGCTTTGAAGAAAAAGAAAGTAGATATAAAAGAGACTGGATGTGTTGTTATTTGTGCTAGAATTGAGAAAGACATGCAAACAAGGTACCATTTGAACAGAGATCTCAAGGAAGACAAAGGGGAAGACAGGAAGATTTCTGGGGGCGTCTGTAGCTTGCATGGGAAAGAGCCAGTGCAAAGGTCCTGAGGTTGACATTTGTCTCAAGTAATCAATGCTCAAAAGGAAGCCATGCGGTGAGGAGAATGAACAAGAGAGAGATGATAGGGATGGTGTCAGAGAATGTGGAGGAATGAGATGGCCTGTCTGTTACAGATGAGACTTCAAGACAAAGAGATTCCTCAATTACGTGTTGTTCCTCACGCTTTCTTTATTTTATTTCCAGGGAATTCTAGAATGGAAATGTTCTCTTCTTTATTTCCATATGTTGATTGGCATTCTGCATTTATATTTTAAAGAACACATTTTGGAGTATATGATCTAGGTACCCCTGCCTTGAGAATTGCTCATGCTCTACAAACTATATACACTATGTCCTCCTGGGGCCATGTTACTACCAGTCTCTACTCATCCCCAGAAACAATAATGAGGAAAGAAATGATAAGCAAGTTGTCAACAGATTATCTTCTTTGAGACAATATAGAAACAGTACCAAATTCCAGTTGGTAAGACTCCACAGAGATGTAAAAATGGGACTCCATTTTGATATAACTTTTTTCTGCCCTGTACTTAAAAAATATTTAAATAAAAGAGATAAAATCAGAGAGAGAGAGAGAGAGAGAGAGAGAGAGAGAGAGAGAGAGAGAGAGAGAAAGAGAGAGAGAATCTAATAAGCTGTGGCAGGGGGTTGGGCATCCCTGAGAGATTGTGATGAGGAGAATACAACCTTTTTTTGGCAACATGCCAACTCCAGTTATATCCCCTTGCTTGAGGCCAGAATAATTAACAAAATAGGAAATAACAATTTATTCAAATGAGAAAATAGCAATATCTTTATGCTGTTAAGACACCTTAAAAACAAACATCCCACTAGAAAAATGTGCCGAGAGAATAAATCTGCAATTTACAAAGGGAAATACATGCATGAAAAATGCTTTTTTTTTTTTAAAGCTGAAATGAGAAGAGATTTTTAGAAATGACATTAAGTGCAGAATTTTTGGAAGCAGAAAATGTGGTTTTGATTCTCAGATCTACCACCTTTTAGCTTTCTGAAAAAGGACAGACAACTAGACCAGTCTAAATGTTAATATCTTCACCCAAATACTGCAGAGAGTGGTATTCATACAGAATGGTGACAGATTTGAACAATATGTGTAACATGATTAGCACAGTTCCTTCCTGTGGGTAAATGAGAGGTTACCCCTGTGATGAGATGAGGCTGATTATTTTCTTCTACCTCTCCAGTGTCTCCATCGCTTCCCCACCTCTCGGTCTCCAATTCCACAGCCGCATTTCAATTCCTGTCTTCTCTTCCTTCTATCACATGATGGAGCCCTCTAACCAAATAGATATTCCTAAAGCCTAAAAGAGGAATTTCTGATCAGCTTTGTAATCAAAGCTGACATTAAACTCCCTGATATAAATTCCTCCCCTAGTGACTCCCCAAAGGAGACAGAAGCCAAAATTCTGTAGCTTCAAATAAGAGCTCAACTCTTTGCAACTTTTCTGCCAGCTTCACTCTCACAGGGCACTCCCTACCTTCACTCACACTTACTCCCAAACATTTAACTTGACTCCCAGCTTCACTTGATGCCACAGCTTTAGGCTCACGGTATCTACACACCCATTTTTGGAGCCTCTCCATTGGCCTTTTGGCAATATTTCACCACCTCTCTGTCCTCCAAACTCTACATCCTCTTTCAGATTGCCTGCATCTTCTCCTTCATAAATCTTTTTTTTTCCTTAACGTTGTCACAGGAGAAGGACACATTTTCATGCACTTAATTTAGGTGTTTGGGTCTTCATCATGTAATTAAAAAAAATTCTATGTCTTTTCTTCCTGCGACACAGTGAATGCTATGAGGCACACACCATGTTATACACATCACCACTCTCCTACCTGACTTAGCTGAGTTGGGAACAGTAGCTGAATAAATAAGCATTCCATGGAGGGATGAGAGAACATTCACACAGAAATTGTTGATGATGAGAGAAGGAAGAGAAGAAGGAAACACTGACCTAGATGTGGAGGACATGCCAGAGGAATGTTTTCCATATTCTGTATCAGGACCCACTAGGGTGTCAGACTATGGTTTGTAAGAATTAGAATAGAATCAAGAAGGCACAAAAGAAAATATGAGAGTGTATTACCTATAGTAAAGGTACATACGTAATTGTTTTATGGTTTTCTTTGTCAGTCATGTGAGTGTGTATGTGTGTGTTTGTGTGTGTGTGAGTGTCTACATGTGTGCGTATTGCTGTGTTTGGTTCAGGCATGCTAGATCACAATGTAAAAGGAATGTCTTACTTTGGAACACAGTCAAAAAACTCTGGACTCTACTGCAATAATGCAAGATTAGTTTTAAGAGACTAGTTCCTGCCAATGAGAGAAAAGCAAAAATGAAGACCCCACAGACAGCCAAGTGCAGAGAGAAGAGGCAGCTGACATTGGTGCTGCAGTTCCTTTGGACTCGAGGGACCTCACACTGCCTGGACTTTCACAGCCCCACTGGCTTCATCATGGTGTCCACCTCAGCCCTGATCTAATTGTTCTCCCTGCATCTATTCCACGTTTATTTGATCACTCTTGTTTTTATATGGCCCAGTAGTGGATGAGGCTTTACTTTGCAGCATCTTTCCTTTGCTCTTCTTGACCTTTAAGTTTTGACCATTTTTGTGTCACATCAGAAGTATACACTTGTCTTTGTACTTTTCCTTGTTTAACATGCTAAAGCATCCCCAGCCCTCTTTTATAAACTCTTGCTTACACTACAACTATTGCTCCCCTTTCTTCATACATTTATCCCTAAGGACATGAGATTATACCACACATATTTCTTTATACTGGGCCTTCTACATTATAATGTAAGTTCCAATGAACAGGGACCTTGCTTATTTCTCTTACTTAGGTGGTTTTATAAATATGCGTATTTATATAGAAAAAAGTTAAAGAATGGAAAAGTCATAAAAGGAAAAGATTAACAGGAAATGTAAAACCAGGTTGAATATTGTAGATTCAAATGATTCTATTTAATGAAATTGAATAAAAATCTAGGATAAACTTCTGAAAGAATATAAAATAACAACAATTTAATCACATCTACGTGGATCTCTAATTAAAGATTAAATTATCCAAACCAGAAAATGAAAAACACAATATTTTTTTATAAAGGCAGTATCTACAAGTTATCATTTCTATTTATAGAAACATAAATGGAATTAAATATGCTTAGGTGATCATTATTTGAATGTAAAGAAATGACTTTCACAAGGTGGAAGGTGATTGCTATTTTTAAAAGCACATTTAACCACAAAAAGCAAAAAGGTCGTGATAAAGAGAAATAGATGTGAAATAACACGATATGTACAAAAGGATATTATTACTACCTAAAAATGCAGGAGAACCTTTTATATTTATAAATTAATGTGGGGCAGGTCTTCTGGTCAAGATGGTGAAGTAGGTAAATGTTGTGTTTGCCCTTCTGACAACCACATCAAATTTTCAGCTAAACTACAGAACAGCCATCTATGGAGTCACCTGAAGTTTAGCTGAAAAGAAGTCCTGCAACTGGAGACGCACAGAAGAGGCCACCTCGAGACTGGTATGAGGGGCAAAAACGCAAAATGAGCAGGTCCCACCCACGTGTGGCAGTTGAGAATTGGGAGGGACATCTTGGCTGTGGAGATCCCCCTGGTGGAAAGAAGGGTCCTTTCCCCACATTGGGCTCCCCTGACCAGGGTTTCAGTGCCAGGAAGAGACATCCCCACAACCTCTGATTGTGAAACCAGCGGAGATTATGGCT
>NW_011889288.1:154643-155049 GCF_000151845.1 Pteropus vampyrus | reverse complement strand
CCACATTGGGCTCCCCTGACCAGGGTTTCAGTGCCAGGAAGAGACATCCCCACAACCTCTGATTGTGAAACCAGCGGAGATTATGGCTAAGGGAGATGAAGGATGAGGGAGTCACAGACATTTTTCTTAAGGGGCCCATTCACAGATTTACTCGGTTACAGACTCACTTGCTCTGAGCTCCAGCTCTGGGGCAGCAGCTTAAAAGGTGCCAGGGACATACGAGGAGGAACTGAGTTGTCTGGCTCCAGAGTGAGGGCTGGAGGGGCAGCTTTCTCCTAGACATAAGTGCTGGTAGAATCCACTGTCTTTTCGTTGAGGCTTCTCCCCTTCTATATGAAGATGCATGTGGCTACCATATCTGAGTCTCTGTAAACCTGGCTAACACTGGTCACCCTGCCCTGGTGAT
>NW_011889288.1:154232-154593 GCF_000151845.1 Pteropus vampyrus | reverse complement strand
GTTGAGGCTTCTCCCCTTCTATATGAAGATGCATGTGGCTACCATATCTGAGTCTCTGTAAACCTGGCTAACACTGGTCACCCTGCCCTGGTGATTCCCTGAGACCCTATGCCACCCAGATTGCTGGCCTTCTCAAGTCACTTCCAGCAGCTTTTCCATACAAATGGCTTGTCTTAGCTCATGCTTCCAACTTTCCTAAAATCTCTCAGGGGTTTTCAAAACCCAAACAAGTGGTGTTTGGTCTTGGCACGCCCCATACCTCTTGCTGAACATCCCATGCCTGGCACTAGCAGCAGCTGGCCTTGGTTTGTGGCTTGGCTTCTTGAGTTGCCTCCAAGCCCAGTGTGGGTGACGGCCATCT
>NW_011889288.1:122420-154182 GCF_000151845.1 Pteropus vampyrus | reverse complement strand
TAGCTCATGCTTCCAACTTTCCTAAAATCTCTCAGGGGTTTTCAAAACCCAAACAAGTGGTGTTTGGTCTTGGCACGCCCCATACCTCTTGCTGAACATCCCATGCCTGGCACTAGCAGCAGCTGGCCTTGGTTTGTGGCTTGGCTTCTTGAGTTGCCTCCAAGCCCAGTGTGGGTGACGGCCATCTACGAATTGTTTAGGGACATTTACTAGATGGTCCTGGGCAGGGCACAAGTGGCAGCTGAACTTGGACTGCAGCAGAATCCTTTCCAGGAGGCCCCAGGGCTGCCACAACTTGTGGCCAGCTTCATACTGATCCAGAGCACCATCCAGGGCTGCATCTGAGGATGGCACCCCCGAGGGGCAGACTGGGAAGGCACTAGAGCCTTGATAAAGCAAATCCTGTCATGTAAGGTAAGCCTCTTACTGGTCAGTTCTCACAATCAATCAGTCCAAGGGTCAACCCCTCCCATTGATGTGCCAACAGCAACCAAGGCTCAACTACAACAGGAAGGCACACACAACCCACACAAGGTACACACCTGGAGCACCCAGCTCAAGTGATCAGGGAGACTGTGCCACTGGGCCCTAAAAGACACCTACTACATAAGGCCACTCTGCCAAGACAGGGAGACATAACAGATCTACCTAATATATAGAAACAAACACAGGGAGGCAGCTGAAATGAAGAGATATAGAAATATGTCTCAAATGAAAGAACAGGACAAAACTTCAGAAAGAGAACTAAACGAAATGGAGACAAGCAATCTATCAGAGGCAGAGATCAAAACACTGGTTATAAGGTTGCTCAGTGAACTTAGGGAAAGAGTAGATGAACTCAGTGAGAACTTTAACAAGAAGACATAAAAAGGAACCAGTCAGAAATGAAGAATACATTAGAGGGAATCAACCACAGATTAGATGAAGCAAAGGATTGAAATAGCAATTTAGAAGATAAGCAAAAAACACCCAATCAGAACAGCAACAAGAAAAAAGAAAGAAAATCCCCCCTCCCCAAATGAGGATAATTTAAGAGGCCTCTAGGACAACATCAAGCATAACAACATTCGCATCATAGGGGTACTGGAAGGAGAAGACAGCAAGAAATTGAAAACCTGTTTGAAGAAATAATGACTGAAAACTTCCCTAACCTGGAGAAAAAAATAGACATACAAGCTCAGGAAGCACAAAGAGTCTTAAACAAGATGAACTCAAATTGGCCCACATCAAGACACATTATAATTACAATGTCAAAGGTTAAAGACAAAGAGAGAATCTTAAAAGCAGCAAGAGAAAAGCAGTTAGTTACCTACAAGGGAGCTCCTATAAGACTGTCAGCTGACTTCTCAACAGAAATTCCCCAGAAGAGATTGGCAGGAAATATGCAAAGTGATGAAAAGCAAGGACCTACAAGCAAGATTACTTTACCCAGCAAAGCTATCATTTAGAATCGAAGCACAGATCAAGAGTTTCTCAGACGAGAAAAAGCTAAAGGAGTTCAACATGAAGCATTACAGGAAATATTAGAGGGACTTCTTGAAGGAGGAGGAGGAGGAGGAAGAGAAAGAAGAGGGATTAAATATATGAATAATAAAATGGCAATAACTACATATCTATCAACAATTACTTTAAATGTAAATGAATTAAATGATCCAATCAAAAGACATAGGATGGCTAACTGGATAAGAAAACAAGAGCCTTACATATGTTGCCTGCAAGAGACTCACTTCAGGTCGAAAGACACACACAGACTGAAAGTAAAGGGATGGAAAAAGATATTTTATGAAAATAGAAATAAAAAAAAAAAAGCTGGGGCAGCAGTACTTATACCAAATAAAATAGACTTTAAAACAAAAGCTATAAGAAGAGACAAAGAAGGACCCAGTAATCTCGTTTCTGGGTATTTATCCAAACAAATCCAGAACACTACTTTGAAGAGATATGTGAATCCATATATTCATTGCAGCATTATTTCCAATAGCCAAGATATAGAGGCAACCCAGGTGTCCATCAACAGATAAATGGATAAAGAGGAAGTGGTACATAAATGCAGTGGACTATTAGCCATAAAGAAGAATAAAATCTTGCCATCTGCAACAACATGGATGAACCTAGAGGGTATTGCACTGAGTGGAGTAAGTCAGACAGAGAAAGACAAATGCCATATGACTTCACTTACATGTAGAATTTAAAGAACAAAATAAATGAAACAAACAAACAACCAAAAAAACCAAACACATTGATACAGAGAACATTTTAATAGTTGCCAGATGGAAGGAGTTTGAGGGGGTGGTTGAAAAAGGGGAAGTGATTAAGAAGTACAAATTAGTAGTTACTAAACCGATTAAAGTACATTATAAAGAATATAGTCAATAATATTGTAATAACTACGTAAGGTGTCAGATGGGTATTAGATGTATCAGTGTGATCACTTTGTAAATTATATAAATGTCTAATTACTGTGCTGTACCCCTGAAACTAATACAATATTGTAAGCCAAATGTAATTGAAAAATTAAATATTATTTAAAAAATAAATATGACAAAATAATGAATTAAAAAAAGTAGTGGGGGGCCACAATATGACCGACTGATAGAATTGACCACACAAAATTTATAAATTTTCATACATTTCACCCAGATACTTCTATATGTATATAAAATAATTCATTGTCAAACAGTAAAAATCTTTGGTGGAACAAAACTTCAATTTTTGTTTGAAAGTATAGTATCCTAAACCACAATAAAAACTCAGTCCTCACTGTATAAACTATGTAAAGAAATTTCACAATTTATAGTAAAGTAAAAGGCTTGTAAACCAAAATATATACAGTTTCACCAAGAATAAAATAATTGCAAAGAAAAACTCTTTAGTATTCTTATTTATGTATGTATGTATGTATGTATGTATTTATTTATTTATTTTTTTTTTCCTAGGACAATATTTATTGCTACCAGAGGCTTTTATTATTAGTACATGGTTTGTTCTGAACACAATACCTTATTCAGACTGCACAGGGAGCTCAGGATCCAGAAGTCAGTGAGAGAAATATAGGTACGCTCGGTAGACAGAGGGAATACCTTTTATTGAGAAAGTCCTAATAGCTTATTAACATAAAACTAGGGTACCGAAATCAATTATTCTATGTTAGTGACCCAAATCATAGAACTGCCGACATCTAGACAGTCTCTCCCACTGATTACAGTGTGAAATGGAGCTGATCAGTTACCAAAAATAAAAAAAAAAAAGAAAAAGAATCCAATTTTAGTTGTTACATGTTTCTTTGCTGAGCACCAGGATATATTACTTTTATCACAAATTTTTAATTCGCGTGTCAAAAATGCTTTTATCAAATCCAAGACTGTCCTAATCATATGCCACCTTTAAACATCAGTTTAAGATAAACAAAATAAAAACAATAATTATGTTTCCAAACTCTAGATATCGAAATGAGACAAACACAAAATTCAGTGTGGTAATGCGAGTCCTTTTCCTTAGGCTTATTAAATAATGTTTTTTATGTGAGTATCTAACTTGAGAGAGGATACTGCAAAATGTTTCTCTCAGAAATGGCTGTTGCAAAGTACTATCTACTGCCTTGGTCTGGATATTTTCAAAGATTACAAACATGCTCAAATAAATACCCTCTTAAAAAAAAAACAAAAACAATTCCCTCACTTCCCTGCTCACACCTCCACACCTAATACTCCGTTTTCCTACTCCCCTGAACTGCAAAACTCCTTGTATATGTTCTGATTTACTGGAACCACTTTATGTCTCCTATTCCTTCTTCATTTTCACCCAATGGACTTTCATTCCCACCGTGGGACTGTCACCAATGATCCGTGCATTGCTGATTCCAATAAACATGTCTCTTAAAAAATATTAAAAAAATTAATTTTGAATTAATTGGTGTACCCAGTAAACATGGCCATCTCTGGGCTCTAGGAGAGGCTGATTAGGTTCTCAGGTGACCTCAGGTAAATGTTCTCAGGTTCCATTCTCTCTGACCCTTTCCTGGACTACCTACTGGGCTCTCAGACTCACCTGGGTGGGGTTTCTGAGAGGGAGGACTCTGTGTGGAAGTTGAATTCCTCCCTGGATGGTTGATGATGGAGACTGAAGCTTTGTCCCCAGACAAGACAGAAGGAAGGAGTGAAGCATCAGTTCTGACCCAGCTTAGAGGTCAAAAGCAACAGCCATCGAGATCAAGATGCTCGGGGATGGCAGCAGAGGAGATATTTTCATCTCTCTTTATCTGCTCATTAGGCCTTATTTCCATTGTTACTCCCACCTCAGAGCCCTGATTTCCCCGTGGGCACTTGTCTGGACTGAAAGAAAATTTTCCTGTGGATTCTGTTTCTAAGAGACCAGCTTAGAAGTCAAGTAAATCCTGTTTTTTTTTTTTACTCCTTCTCCATGACTCTCCTGCTTACCCAAGGTTTCCCTTCCCAGCACCTTAACCCAACCTTGAGTTAAAGTTCTCTCAAAAGTCTAGACTGAAGAAACTGTCTGCATTAGGTCCCTTTTATCCTCAAAGCACTGACTTGTGGTGGGACACAACCTCTAATAGCTCCAGAAAATTGCTATTTCCCTCTTCAACAATGGAGAAAACTGTGTGACTTTGATGTAAAGCTTTGGGCACTACACTCTTTGGCTTCCTAACACATTAGCCTGTGGGGGTTCAGAATGAGCCACCCAAGATGTGCCTCTGTGGTATGAGGATTATTGTGAGCTAAAACCAATTTTAGCTTCATGCTCAAGAGAAAGGTCTGCCCCTTCCTTTAACTACCTAATTAAAGAGTCATCCTCAGACAACTCTTTAATTAGGGATCCTTCCCTAAGTAAGAGACTATCATAGATAATATCTTTTGACCCACTTATATGTCAGTGATAACTTTTATTTACTAAATATCTGCTCTTCTTATCATCCTTCATTGACTCTTTAGAGCCCTAAAGAACATTATCTCGTCCCTAGTTCTGACTGTCTTGTATACCCCAATTATCTTTCCTATGCCTAAACTTTTAGTATATTTGGGGTTCCCATACATATGTATGTATTAATTTGGTCATTTTCTCTTGCTAATCTGTCTCATGTCTACTTGATTTTTAAACCATCCAGAAGAACATTGAAAGTAGAGGAAAGTTTGTTCCTCCTCCACATGTCAAATCAATGAGAAACTTCAGACATATCAGAAGTTAATAGTTGCCATTTAGTCCCACATTATAAAACCTTGTTAATTATAAGAGACAGATTTATATAAATTTATGCTATATAATCTGGGCTATGTGCCTTAAGGCTTCATCAAATTTTAATTTTATAAAAATCTATTCTATGAAGTGGTACTATTATGTATTATGAATGCCATTCCCCATTGCAAAAATGGGGCTTGAAGAGTTTAGTGATCTGTCTGAGATTATAATCAGAGTAAAGAATAGGTGTTGATTGGAATCTGTCAGGATGCTTCAGTTTTCAAACTCTGGGCTAGTGGTTCCCAACCAGAGATGGTGTTGCCCTTGGGCTATTTGACAATGTCTAGGGAAGTGCTAAACACCTACACGCCCCAAAACAAAGAATTATGTCTAATTGAGAGGGTGAGAAAACCTAGTCTGGACCAGCACTTCTCCAACTTCAATGTGCATATGAATCACCTAGGATTTTAGTTCAAGTACTGATACTGATTCAGCAGGGACTGTTGGGCCCAGGGACTCTGCATTTCTCACAAGCTCCAGGAAGATGCTGATGCTGCAGGTTCTGGTCTGAAGACAACTCTTGGATTGGCAAATCTGTGGTCCTATAATAGTTTAGGAACAAGTAGTTGTGAATCGCATTTTCATAAAATTTTGAATGAAAAAATGAACAGTCACGTACTGCATGACAACGGGGATATCTGAGAAATACATCAATAGGTTGTGAGAACTTCATAAAATACACTTACATGAATCTATATGTTATAGGCTATGACACACTTAGGCTATGTATTATAGCCTATTGTTCTGTAGTGGAGAAAAAAACATTTTTTCCCCTATGCTTCTGCGTTCTTGGCTGATCGATCCATCTATCTATCTATCTTTCTATCTATCTATCTATCTATCTATCTATCTATCTATCTATCTATCTACCTACCTATCATCTATCTATACTGAATGTATGCCCTCACTCAAGTCTGCATTTTAGAAAAGGGCAAAACTGTCAACATTTAAACTGACAGTAAATATGCCTTTTGAGTAGTTCATGACTTTGGAATGTTATGTAAGCAACATGCGTTACTTAACTCCAGTGGAGACAAAATTTAAGATGGTTCATATGTTCAGGAATTATTGGATGCTATACTTTTCCCTGATGCTTTATCTGTTATTGAAATTCCAAGACTTTCTAAACCCGACACCTCGGAAGCTAAAGGAAATCACCTTCTGATGTTTCTGCTAAGAGTGCGGCCCTTCAAGCCATCAGCCGCTGTCAAACCTCTGTGCTGGCTTTAAGACATATTTTCCCAGTTGATAACTTTGAAAAACTGGCCAAAGAAGCCAAACAATTGGCTTTGGAAAAAGAAAAACAAGTATGGAAATCCAACAATTGCTGGTTTGATAAGAAATGAAAGCCCTAATTCAGACCAAATAACAACTCCATTGTACAAGAACTCTAAAATTTCCACTCCTGACTGCTGTACACGCAATAAACCATTTGACCACTGACAAAATGACAGCATTCATGTATCAGTATTAGAAGGGAGATATTAACAAGGCCACAAAAGTGCCAAACTTCAGTATCCTACCTGTCCAAAGTACAACCTGGGGAAGCCTGTTCACATTGTCCCTAGATGTTTTAAATTGCCTAAGGGCCCATCTAAGTTTTGGTAAATAGATTTCATACAGTTTCTCCCAACTCATGGACACAAGTATATTTTAGTCATATGTATGCTTTCTCACTGGACTTAAGCTTTCACTTCCAGACAAGCTAAAGCCTCTCCAGTGTTGAAGTCCTGCTAGAGAAGATTATTCCCACTTGGGGAACTCCTCTCCAGCTGCACAGTGATGGAGGACCCACTTCACTGGTCAGCTGTTCCAATGAGTCTGTGCTGTTGGGCCTATTCTACGGCATTTTCACTATGCTCACCGTCCTCAGTCTCCAGGTTTAGTTGGATATACTAATGGCATTATTAAGATTCAGGTGGCAAAATTAGTAGAAACTCTTCAAATACTTTGGCCAAAAATATTGCTGTTCATCCTTTTAAATCCCAATTCAACCTGTTTGGGGGCTCATAAGCTTTCATTTTTTGAGATGCCCCATACATTTGGCTCCTGCTTCTTTTGATCCACAGTTGGTAAAAGGAGACATGCTTAAATATCATAAAGGCGAATTGCTTCTATTGAAAATATTCATGCTTTGGTAGGATAACCTTTTCACAGTGCACTCCAAAGAGATGAAAAACTCAAAATCCATAATCGATAACCTGGAGATTTTGTTTACTGGAAAAGACACCTCAAAAAATATTCCCTCTAGTGCGTGTGAAGGGCCCTTACCGGGTGCTGTTGACTGACCCCTGTGCCACTAAACTCTGAGGCGTGGACTCTTGGGTGCATGTGTCATACCTAAAGAAGGCTCCAAACTCGGACTGGATCTGCACACTGTCTGATGACATGAAACGAAAGCTGTCCAAAAAATTAAAGCAGCTGACCTTTGAAAGAAATAGTCAAAATGACTGAATCAGGCCTGTACAACTCTTCTCTTACTATCGATTCTTACTTCATTTCTCTCTTTTTCTTGGAAGAAACATGCCCTTGTTTATGTCTCCTAAGCTCTTGTGAAAAGGAGGGAACTTTTCTGGTTATTGAATTTGTCATCAAGAACTTTGATCTATCTAAGAGAATAATGATCTTTATTTCATTATTTACAGGTTTGAGCCCCTGGTTTAAATTCATCATCTGGACTAGGTTGTTATGTTGTTCTATATTTGTTTTGAATTTTTCTTATTATTGAGTTTTGCAGCTGTTGCTTGTTGACCCTAACACGAGCTGTGCTTGATATATGCACCTTCCCTCTGATGTGAGAGATGGCATCCAGAAGAGGTCCTTCCTGACAGAGGGACAAAAAGGCTGCTGAGTTTAAAGACCTGACTGTTGATCATCACTGCTTTCAGAGAAAGAGCTGTATCAAAATGGGGGAGTGATAAAGATGAACTGGAACTTTAAGCAAACATAATTAGTTGGGAAGGTCTTTGGGAGGAGCTAAGGCTTATAACATTTCTTGCATTCATCGTATTCATGAGAACCTTACATGTGAGAACCCTGCAGGAAGATATCTATTTTTATAATAAAGCTCTATAGTTCTACTTTCCCCTTTCATTAACTTCCTTTTTTCTTCTATAAATATCCCTCCACCTTGGCACACAGGCCAGAGGGAGCACGTGGCAACCAAACTATGGCAATTATAATAAGCTGCTGTTTTTAATTTTTGGCATATGTTGTGATGTTTGGAGATAGCATTTATGACCATTTTATTATTCAAATTTATTTTTGATAACTGTATTAACAATTGGCTCTAATGAGGATTGCTTCCAGGTAACCAGGAGAGGTCAGAAGGACGTGCATCTTAGCACAAACCCTGCTGACCCAGAATCATATGACAGGGCAGAAACTCAAGCTCTCCTGTGAGTCACACTCATGTCATGAAGATGGAAGCGATTCCTCCATATGAGGAATTATGAAATGGATGATATTGATTTGTTCATTCATTATTCATTTAGTGGTTATGACAAAATTAAAAAAAGTGGAGATATTTTGTTTGTAGAAATCATATTTGTAGGCAAGACTGAAATTTTGGAGTACGAACAGGAAGGTAATTTAGTAATAAAATGAAAATACACCAATAATCCTTCACTTCAATGAAAACAGGCCCTCACACATGGAATCCATCTTCTATACTTCAGGAGTAGATTACCGCATGAAAAAGAAATATTTCGCTTCCTAATCAACTGAGTAATGTTTCCTCATATTCAAGATAAATTCTTTCTTTCTAAAGTGAATATTAAGTGAATCTATTTATCAAATTTGAATTTCCTGACAACTCTACCTTCAATTTTTGTCGGGGACTATGGTAGGCATTGTAGACTCCAAACTCAATAAAGTAAAAAAGTAAGAGTCCAGTTAAAAAATCAGCAGAATGTTAAAGTTCATGTTATCAGTAAGACCAGTTAAGGGAGTGAAATTAAATAGAATGACAGACCCAAAGTGACACTGTATTTCAGTTTTTTATAAAACATCATGTTAATGAACTTAGTCAACAAGCATAGTTTGCTATATGTGAGTTACACAACACATGAATATTCTATCAGTAACATAAAATAAAATTCTTGAGATGATATGATCATTTGAGAAGAAATTTTTCCTAAGAAATCCATACGAATTCACACAATAATTGGGATTTTCCAAATATTTTTGGTTCAAATTTGGGTCGAACTTTTAAGACTGGGAAAATGTACAAGGGAGGAAAATGTTTATATATTAGAGAAGAAAGCATTATAAACTGAATTACTTACATTGTACAGAGAAGGTGAATTAAGAAAATGGAAATTCCAGCTAATAAATAGAAGAGGCACATTGTATTTCCACATTTTTTGGCATCACAGCTTTTAGTCTTTCAGTCCCAGAGAGTTCTTCAGCCCTAAAACAGTTGGTCCTTTTATAGCTGCCATTGCATAGAATCTTTTCAAAGCTCCCTTTATGTCTTTGTTCCTGAGACTGTAGATGAAGGGATTCAACATAGGTGTGACCACTGTGTATATCACTGAGGCTATTGCACTTGAGTGTGTGCTGTGGGTAGAGGCAGAGCTGAGGTACACTCCTAGACTTGTACAATAAAATAAAAAGACAACAGAGAGGTGAGACACACAAGTAGAAAATGCTTTATACTTCCCCTGAGCTGATGACATTCCACGAATGCAAGACACAATCTTAGAGTAAGAGTAAAGGATCCCAGTAAAGGGAATACCAGCAAACAGTCCAACTGCAAAATACATCATCATGTTATTAAGAAAGGTGTCAGAACAGGCAAGTTGGATAATCTGATTGAGTTCACAGAAAAAGTGGGGGATTTCCAAGACTGTACAGAAAGATAGTCGCAACACCATTAAGCTTTGTAACAAGGAAGTCAGGGCACTCATGATCCAGGACACCAGAAGCAGCAGTCCACAGAGCCGGGGGTTCATGATGACTGTGTAGTGCAGGGGGTGACAGATGGCCACAAAGCGGTCATAGGCCATCATGGTCAGAAGGAAGTTGTCCAATAGTCCAAAGAGCATTAAGAAGTATATTTGTGTGATGCAGTCTCCATAAGTTATGACTTTGCTCTGTGTTTGGATGTTGAACAGTATCTTTGGGACAGTAGTAGAAGTGAAACAGATGTCTGCAAAGGACAGGTTGGAGAGGAAGAAGTACATGGGTGTGTGGAGGTTGGAGTGCGAGGTGATGGCCAGAATGATGAGCATGTTTCCAAACAGGGTGATCAAGTACATGGAGAAGAAGAGCCCAAGAATGAGGGGTTGCAGTTCTGGTTCCTCAGAAAATCCCCAAAGAAGAAATTCTGTAATCCGTGAATAATTTTCTGGTACCATGTATTAGTGGTTATGTCTACGAAATACAAATTTAAATAATTATTTAACAGACATGAACATTACTAGCATCTTGAAATGCTACAATTAATGTTTTGCAGTAAAATGTATATATGACATATGAGTGGTTTTTCTGGAGATCATATCTCCTTTAAATTATTTTCCCCAGCATCTCTAAATAGGAATTCCTGTTCCATTATCAGCAATTTGCCAAATAAATCATAATTATACAGGTTTAATGAGAAATTTTCACATATAAATTCTAATATTCTTGCACCGATTTCATGTTTATTTGACTACCCTTGTTTTTATATGGCACTTAGTAAATGAGGCTGGCCCTCTGTCACTTTTCTCGTGGAATCTTTTTTTGTTATTCTTGGCTTTGGGTTTTGACCTCTTTCATGACACATCTGATAGGTTCACTAATCCTAGTTCTGTTCCATTTTCAACATGCAAAGTCCTCCCCAGACATATTACTGAAAATCCTGCTTATGCTACAACCATTGGTCCCCTTCCTTCATCCATTTATCCCTGAGGAAATGATGTCATACCACACTCATTGTGAGATATGTGTTGAGTCCTGACCTTTCTTTCTCCCATCAAGGAAAATAGGGTGCTGAAAAACAAAAGTCTCTACAATCCAAAGGTAGAGAAAGAATACAAGTGAAAAATCATACACATTGTTAGATGCTGCGTTTGCTCTGAAAAAAAAAAAAAAGAAAGTAGGTATAATAGAGAGATGTGTGTGTGTGTGTGTGTGTGTGTGTGTTTAATAGAATTGAGAAAAATCTGGAAACAAGGTGCCATTTGAATAGAAAACTCAAGAAAAGCACAGAATAGACAGAGAGCTATCTGGGGAAGAGTGTAGCCTGCATGGAAAAGAGCCAGTGCAAAGGTCATGGGTTGGCATTTGTCTCAAGTAATCACACTGAAAAGGAAGCCACGTTGTGAGGGGAATGAGCAAGAGGGAGATGATAGGGATGCTGTCAGAGAATGTGGTGGAATGAGATGGCCTGTCTGCTACAGAAGAAACTTTAAGACACAGGGACTCGTTCAATCACATGCTGTTCCTTAAACTTTATTTTCCTTGCATGGGATCCTGTGAGGTGAAGTGATGCCTTCTTATTTCCATCAATTGATTGACATTCTGTATCTATGCTTTAAAGAACACATTTCAGAGTATATGAGCTAGCTACCCCCACCTCAAGAAGTGGAGAAATGCTCATGCTCCACAAACCACACACATTCACACCCAGACACACACACTATGTCCTCCTGGAGTAGTGTTAATACCAGCTTCTACTCACCCCCAGACACAATAATGAGGAGAGAAATAATACAAGGCAAGATAATATCAGGTTATCTTGCCTCTACAGGTTATAAAAATAGTTCCAAAGTTCACTTGATAACTGCTAAATCAACATGTAAAAATGAGGCTCCATTTTCATATAACTATTTTCTGCCCTTATATTAAAAATCAGTTAAACAGAGAGATAGAAATATGACAGACAGACAGACAGACAGACAGACAGACAGACAGAGACAGAGACAGAGACAGAGACAGAGACAGAGACAGACCTAATAATCTCCGGGGGTCCCTGAGAGATTGTGATGAAGAGAAAGCATCCTTGGTTACGGTGACGTGCCAACCATAGTTGTTTTGCCTTATACCCAGAATAATCAATAAAATAGCAAGTAACAATTTACTCAAAACAAAAAAGAGCAATATCTTCATGGCGTCAAGAACCCTTACAGATCAAACACCTTACTAGAAGATTTGCAAAGAATAAACCTACAATTTACAAAAGGAAATATACAATGATAGAAAAAAGCAGGGTTTTTTTTTTTTTAAAACTGAAATGAGACTTTAGTAAATAACATTAAGTACAAAACCTTGGGAATCAGAAAACCCAGCTGTGATTCTGAGCTCTACCACCTCTTAGTTTTTTGAATGAGGAGAGACAGCTGGACGTTCTAAGTGCTAATATTCTCACCCAAATAGCGCAGACAGTGGTATCAGCTCAGAATGGTGACAGATTTGAACAACATATATAACATGCTTAGCAAAGTTAATCATTTATTTCCTGTTAGTAAATAAATGATTATCACTGTGATGAGATGAGGCTGATCATTTTTTTCTGCTTCTAATGTCTCCATTGCTTCCCCATGTCTAGGCCCCCAATTTCACAACCATATTTTAATTTTCTGTCATCTCTCCATCTTCTACAGGTTAGAAATCTAATACACAGATAATTGCATTGACCCATGGAGATCTCTGTATATTGAAACTGTTCATAAAACTCACATTAAACTCCATCCCAGTGACTCCTTAATGGAGATAGATGCTCAAATTTCATAGCTTCAAACATTAGCCTCAAGTCTCTGTGAACTTTCCACACACTTTAGTCACATAGAGCTCTGCCTGTGCTCACACTAAGCTTCCAAACATTGAACTTGACTTCCAGCTTCACCTGACACCACAGCTATAAGGCTTAGAGCCTTTACACACACACTTCCCTCTGCTTGCAGTCTCTCCACGAGATGTTTTGGAACTTTTCATCCCCTCTCCATCTTCCAAACGCCACGTCCTCAGTTGGATTACTTGCATCTTCTCCTTCATGAGTTTTTCTTTTTCTGAACATTATCACAGGAAAAGGATACTTTCTCATCAAGTTAATCACATATTAGGATGCCTATGGACTAATTTTTATTTTGTTCCATATCTTTTCTCCCTGCTACACAGTGAGTGCGGTGAGGCATGCAGCATGTTATACACATCGCCATCCTCCCACTAGACTTACCTGATTTGGGAACAGTAGCTGAATAAATAAGCATTCCATGGAGGGATGAGAGAACATTCACACAGAAATCGTTGATGATGAGAGAAGGGCTAGAAGGAAGCAACACTGACCTAAGTGTGGAGGACATGGCAGAGGAATGTTTTCCATATGCTATATCAGGACCTACTAGGGTGGCAGACTAAGGTTTGTAAGAATTAAATAGAATGGAATATAGAAGGCACAATAGAAAATATGAGTGCATCATACACAGTGAGGGTACACACATAATCGTTTCATGGTTCTCTTTGTCAGTTGTGTACATGTGCGTTTGTGTGCATGTGTATGAGCGTTGCTGTGTGTGTGTGTGTGTGTGTGTGTGTGTGTGTGTGTGTGTGTGTGAAAGCATGCTGAATTACAATGTAACAAGCTTGTCTTATCTTGGGACAAAGTCAGGAAAATCTGGAATCCATTGAAATAAATGCAAGATTCATTTGGAAGGTCAGTTCCTGTCAATGAGGAAAAGCTACAAGAATGAAGAGCCCAGCAGAGAGCCAAGTGCAGAGAGAAGAGACAGCTGGCGTGGCTGATGCAGTTTCCTCGGATTCAAGGGACATCACACTGACTGGACCTACACTGTCCTACTGACCTTGTCACAGTGTCCACCTCAGCCCTGATCTAATTGTTATTCTGGCACCTATTTCATGTTTATTTGACCAACCTTGTTTTTATATGGCCCTCTAGTGCATAAGGCTGACCCTTCTCTCACTTTTCTCGTGAAATCTTTCCTTTGTTATTTTTCGCTTTGAGTTTTGACCTCTTTCATGACACATCTGATGGGTACGCTAGTCCTAGTTCTGTTCTGTTTTCAACATGTAAAGGTTCTCCAGACGTATTCTATAGAATCCTATTTATGCTACAACTATTGGTCCCTTTTCTTCATACTTTTATCCTGAGGAAATAATGTCATACCACACTTATTTCAACGTACTGGGCCTTCTCCATCGCAATGTGATATCCAATGAGTATGCATCTCACTTATTTTGCTTATCTATGTAGCTTCATAAATATGTGCCTGTAAACAGAATAAATGTTGAGGAATGGGAAAATATGACCAGGTTTAACTAGTGGAATTTAATAACTGTATTAAGTTAACTTGAATAAATATGTAAGACTAATTCTAAAAGAAAATAAATAAAATACAATAATTAATCTAATTCCAGATAATTGGCATCAACCTGGAATGAAAAACATAAAAGTAGACTTTTGGAAAGCAGTGGAAGAAATAGCTAATGTTATAATTTCTACCTATGTAAACATAAATGGATTCAAATATACTTAGAAAAGGATACAGGTGATCATTAATGAATGCAAAACATGAGTAATGACATAAGTTTTTACATTTAAAAATAATGGAGGAACACAATATGATAGGCTGTTAGAACTGACTGAAAAGTTTTAGAAAAAATTTTAATATTTTCCCCCAAAACATCTTTACTTATATGAAAAAATTCAATGCTAAACAGCAAAGTTGGTGCAGAAAACCCAATTTTAATATATTAAATTAATCAATTAGTCTACTTAGCAAACATAGATGGCCATCTCTGGTTAGGCTCTCAGGTAGAAGTTCTCAGGTTCTTTCCTCTCAGATCCTTTGCTGCTGGCTGAGCTCTCAGACTCACCTGGGTGGGGTCTCTCAGAGGAAGGACTCCGTGTGGAAGTCTGAATTTCTTCCTGGATAATTGATAATGGAGACTCAAGCTCTGTCTCCAGAGGAGAGAGCACAAAGGAATAAAGCATTGATCTTCATCCAGATTTAGGAATCCAAAATAACGAATATGTCTTATAAAGCCCAAGGTTGCACACATAGAAAAGGAGATATTTTCATCTCCCTTTATTTGCTCATTAGGCATTGTTTACACTGTTGCTCCCCGCTCTGGGCACCAATTTACCTGTGGGACACTGGTCTGGACTGAATGGAAATTTTTCCTGCTGAATCTCTGTTCCCAAGGGACCAGGTTAAAAGTCAAGTGAATCCATGACTCGCCTGCCTGCCCAAGGTCTCCCTACTAGCACCTTATTCCAACCCTGAGTTAAAGTTCTCTCAGAAATCTAGACTGAGGATACTGATTGCATCACATCCCAGGGTCTTCAAAGCTTTGCTAAGTGGTGGGACATAACCCCTGGGGGAAGTTGCTGTTTCACTCCTCATCAATAGGGAAACTCTGTGATTTGCATGTAAACTTTGGGCACTACACTCTTTGGTTTCATGACACTTTACCAAATTAATGAGGAATTTAATTCTTACATCAGAACCTAAGAACTGCCTTTTACTCTCACATTTTAAAAACTTTGATAACTATAAGAGACATATTTATATAATTTTATGCCATAAAATCTAAGATTTGTACCTTATAAGCTTTGTGTAATTTAAATTTTATAAAAGTGTTACAGGACAAGGCATATTTCCCCGAGTGGTAGGGAGACCTAGCTCTGAACCGAGAGAAGAAGAGGGTCCATTGGCAAAGAGTGTGGAAAGAGTTAAGGCCAAAGTTAGAGTCAAAAGGAAAGTTTATTAGAAAAGGGATAACACTCTACAGCAGTATGTGGTCTCCTCTCAGAGGCAGAGAGCGAGAAGGACAGTGAGAGAGACAGAGACAGAGAAACAGACTAAAGGCACTGAGAGGGACCCTGAGTGTTCAAGGAATTCAGTTTATATGGCATTCTTTAGTTCCCATTTCTTTTGATATGGACATACAGTGAGGAAAGGGGAAGAGTATGTAGTGTGAAAAGGTAAGAATCTGTAGAGTGAAAGGCCTTCTGGCAGTTCTCAGCCTTTAACCTTAGGTTCCCCATGGTTTTAGTCATAGGGAATGACTCTTGGTTCCTGTTTCCCCTTCTCAGGTATGTGGAATGGGTTGTTAGTAATCCCAGCAGAAATCTTCCTTTGTTCTGAAGGTGTCCTCCTGGCTTGGCTGCAGGGCTGATCAGTATATTGCAGTCTCTCGTTGTGGCTTTATTAACATTTTAATTCTCTTATCTCCTCATATTGAAAGTATATTATATGAAGTGATACCATTATGAACTCCATCCCACACTGCAGAAATGGGGCTTGAAAAAGTTCAGTGATCTGCCCGAAGTTATAATCAGAGTGAGTAATAGGTGCTAATTGGAATCTGCCAGGGCGCTTCCAGTTTTTAATCTCTGGGCCAGTGGTTCCCTGCCAAGATGATGTTGCCCCTGGGCTATTAGGCAATGTCTGAAGGGAGGCTGCTAAAAACCTACAACATCAAACACAAATAATTATGTCGAATTGAGAAGGTAAGAAAAGCTAGTCTGGACCAGCATTTCTCCAACTTCAGTGTGCATATGACTCATGCAGGATTGTAGTTCAAGTGCAAATACTAATTCAGCAGGTCCTGTTGGGCCCAGGGACTCTGCATTTCTCACAAGCTCCAGGAAGATGCTGATGCTGCAGGTACTGGTCTGAGGACACTGTGAATAGCAAAGCTGAGGGCTTGTAATCATGTAAGGGGCAACTAGTTGTACATCATCTTCACCGAAAATTGCATTTGCATAAAATTTTGGATGAAATGTGTGCAGTCATGCACTATCAATGTGGATAAATTCTGAGAAACTCATGGTAGGTTAAGTAGCATAGAGAGCACTTACTCAAACCTAAATGGTTAGCCTACCACACACCTAGGCTATGTGGTATAGTCTCTTGCTCTGTAGGGGAAGAAATGTATTTTTTTCTACCCTTTGCATTCTTTGCTGATACATCTTTGTAACAAAGGACAGATTAATAGAAGAAAACCAATAAAGTTTAATAACATGCATATCTTCTGTATGCATGGCAGAATTACAAGAAACTGAGTAACTCCCCCAAATGGCCTGAGTTACCATGTTAACTACTACTGTCTTTAGGTGAAGGTAGAAGAAGGTGCTGGGGTTGGGTGCAGTCAGTTATGGGAGGTTATCAAGAAAAATCCAGCAAATGAGGTACATAAGGTTGTTATGAAGATGTAAGTCATTGTCTTCTTCATTAATTTCTAGAGAAAAGGTCACCCCCCTTTTCTTTGTACAGCCAGGGAGACATCTTTTCAATTGGAGATTTTCCTAACTATATAAATATTCCTTACAAAGTGCAACTTGTAATTATTTCAGAGCTTCTCCCATGTCTGCTGTTTCTTAAAATTAACCAATAATCTTTATGGCAAATTGACATATTTTGGGGTGATAAAGTCTGTTCCCTTACATTTCCCAAGTTACTCACTTCTATAATGTGTTATTGTGCTGTATACTGCAGGACTTTGTGTCGCAATGACTATTTGTGTAATGCCTTACGTTCAGATGTTATCATGGCTCTGAAGTCTTAGGTGATAGGAGTTTTTCAGCAACACTATTATCTTATGGGATCTACCTTATATATGTAGTCCCATGTTGACCAAAATGTCCTTATCAGAACACGACCAGGTGCACTCTTTCCAGAGTCCGTAATTAATTCTGTGTTTGTTTCTTTTATATAAAGGCCCTTCAGTATCACCGAATAATGTACTACAGAAAAAGACTTAGTAGTAGGCAGACTAAGGGTCTCCAAAACACCTCTACATGCTACTCCCTGAAAACATTGAATACACTATTTATTATAGAAAGGGAGGATTAAGGCAGCCCTTGGAATAAGTTTGCCAATCAGCCGACTTTAAGAAAAGAACACTGGCCCTGAGGAAGCAGGTGGGACTAATGTCATCCCCGTGGTCCTATAAAATGGACAGGAAGGAAAAATAGCTGGAATCAGAGGGAGATTGGAAGATGCTACACTGGTGACTTTGGAGATGAAGAAAGGGCCAGGAGCCAAGGAATGCTTGTGGCCATGAGAAACTGGAATAGGAGAGGGAACAGATTCTTTCCTGGAGCCTTCAGGAAGAACCAGCGCTGCAGACATCTTGATTTTAGTCCAGTGAGACTCTTTTCAGGGTTCTGACTTTCAAAACAGTAAGAACATAAATTAGTTTCTTTCATACCCCACTGTTTAAATTTATTACAATAAGAATGTAATACACTTATCCAATCACTTTGTAGGAAATTTTTGCTGCTCACTTTCTTCTATTAGCTTCTCTTGGGTAAGGTTTTTTGTGTTGAAATCCCATCTCAAGTAGACGGAAAAATTTACTCCATTGGATGGTTTAATGAATCCTTCACTGCATAAAAGTAAATGTCATTCCGAATTTGAGGCCTTTGTACATTAAATTAGGAAAAATAATTTATTACTAAAATTAAGGTCCGCCATTCTATTTTAAAATCTTTGTGTCTAAATGTCTACATTCTTTCTGTTTCATGTTAACTTAATTATGCATTCTTTTTCATTTCTATTCTTTCCACATTTCTTTCAAGTTTCTTTTCGACCTTAAAGATGACATTATTAATGAGTCTGTGTTGTGAATATGTATGTGTGTTTATTTATAGGAAATTCAGGTAAAAATGTACATACATGTATTCTTAAATACTCTCTATATGTGAAATTGTTCTTAGACTCAACAAATATTTCTAAACGTTTATTTCTTTCTAACAATATTCACCTGAATTGGATTTCTCATTTCACATCACCATCAGAAATAAAAAAACAGGATCAGAATCACTGCATTTTTTTTTTACAATTATAAAACAAAGAGGATTTACTGTTGCATACCTTTTTGAATTTTATGTGTGTGCGTGTGTCTATGTATGTATGTACTCATGCGGTATGTATTCTTGATTTTTGTATGGCTCCTATAATTCAGCAATTAATGCATTTTAAAGAAGACACAAATAAATTGAAAGATATTCTGTGCTCACTGATTGGAAGAATTAATACTGTTAAAATGTCCACACTACTCTTAAACAGAAAACTACAGGCTCTAAATGTGTCACTGTTGCTAAAAGCTCATAATGTCAAACTGAGATTTAATATCAAATCTAATAGTAATTTTAACCTATCAGAAATTTAGTATTAATCAACCAGTCTGGAATTTTCTGTTAAAGCACCAGTAAGGTAGTCTGTCATGTGGGGCCCTCCATTTTCTCATAGAAAGAAGAGGGAATCTGCAGGATAAAAACACTTGCTGTTCCCATTCTTCCAGAAAAGATGCCCTGCTCTAAAAATAATTCTTTCTTTTTTTTTGTTAACAGCTCTCTTGCTCCTCTCTTCTTTCTAAGAAAACATTTCAGTATGTCCAACAACTGGAAGTTCCCTTCTAATTGCTAGATGGGATGCTGCCCCATTTACAAATTTCTTAATAAAGACAATTAGATCTCTAAATTTGCTTTGTTGATTTTTGTTTTCTTTTTACACTATCCAAAGTAATCTATAGATTCAATGCAACCCTTATCAAAATTCCAATATCATTTTTCACAGAAATAGAAAAAAAAACCAATTCTATAATTTATATGGAGCCATGAAACACCCTGAATATACAAAGCAATCCTGACAAAGCAGAACAAAGCTGGAGACATCATGCTCCATGATGTTAAAATATATTACAAAGCTATAGTAATCAAAGCTGTATGGTGTGGATGAAAAATAAGCCACATAGCCTACTTGACAAGCTCAGGAATGGCCTACATGGTGGACCTTACAAACCCAAAGACCAAAGTAACCACACAAGGGTGTTAAAAATTCCTAACTAAAAGCCAGTAGTGGCAGGTTTTCGCAGTCTAGGCCTATAGCTTCAACTTTGAAATAGTTTATTGCCTTTGTGCATCTAAGATAACACATCTTCTTTTTCAGACCCCTCGAAGGCACAACTATCGGCCCCAAACCATGAGACCACACTGTTATCCTGTTTCCCACATACCATCTCTATGTGTTGCACCTGTGAACTATTCTGTACCCACCATTGTAAAAAAAGTACATGCCTTTCTGTTTTACTTTTTATCCAGTCTCAGAGATTTCTCTGCTTTGCTTTGTCTTGTCTCCCTTATCTTCTACCAATGAATGTCATGAAGCCCTCCTCACATCTCCTCCTTTCATTCTAAGTATAAAAGAAGCTACAAAAGTGACAAAAATCTATTGAGATTTTGTTTCCCAGAAACTTTCACCAGTTTGGGTGACAGATGACACCCAAACTTTTAAGAGACTTTTTCTTAAGCTGGACATTCTCATGGAAATAAAAACAGACACATAGATCGATGGAACAGAATAGAAAGTTCTAGAAATATACATACACATATATCATCATTAATTTGTGAGAAAAGAGCCCAGAATATCCAATGGGGAAAGGACAATCTCTTCAATAAAAGGTACTGGAAAAACTGGACATATGCATGCAAAAGAATGAAACTGGGTCACTATTGTTAGGGTTCAGAAAAAGTTACCCCAAGATGTGTATGTGGATTAGGATTATTCTTGAGACCTTTTAGGCCCAAGAGAAACTTTCTCCTCTCCTTTAAAGAATTTAAATGTGGAGGCTTGCCTGCAATAAGAATGATCATTAGAGATAACCTGTTATGACCTATGTATAGGACAGGGCAAACTTCTACTTGAGCATCTAATTTAACATCTTCTAACTGAACATCTGCTCTTACTGTCTTGCCCATCACCTTCTCCCCTCTGAAGCCCAGATGCCTTATCTCATCCTTAGCTCAGAATGTCATATATGCCTCATTTTCTGTTTGTCTCCGAACTTCTCATGTGTGTTTCCATATAGACTCCACTGGGAGATATATATTTGATAATTAATTTTTGCCAGTGACCATTGAAGGTATTCTAGACACCAAGCTGAATGTGGCAATAAAACCAGGAGACCACATATAAGATATGTGTAATGCCTGACATTAAACTTTTGATTTATAAGTCAACTGTTTTAAATACATTCATCTCAAAAATGAAACACTAAACAAAGAAAAAAAAAAACCCACACTGCTATCTGTATGGCAAGGCTAGTAGATAAGCACAAAGTTCCCCTACTTAGTCCATTCCCTCTCTCTCCCTTTCTCTCTTCTCGAGTTACTCTTTGTAAGTAACAAACCTGGTGTTTTCATAGTTCCCTGATGCTTGTTGCAAATATAATAAGGACCACAAGATCTGGTCCAGCTACAACATTGGCTCTGGTCTGAGTAACAAGCAGTAGGGGCCCAGGCCAGGCCCTAGGCCTTCCTCACCTATAGCATCACTAGCAACAGGCTGACTTAAAAGGAATGATGATGAAGTCTACATTATCAGGAAGAGCAGTTAAGGTGCTGATTAAATAGAATGAGGGACACCAAAGTAGAAACTAGAGTTTCAGATTTTCTTGGAATGAAATTATATAAACTGGCTTCACAGTAAGTGACGTGATTTCACATGAGTAATACAACTTATGACTATTCTATCTGTAAAACAATAAAACATAACTTACAATGATATATGTCATAATAGAAGACATTATTCTTTAGAAATCCAAATAACCCATTAAAAAAACAGAAATTTACAAATTTTCTGATTAAGATTGGAACAACTTTGTGAATTTATGAGGAAAAAAGGAGAGAAACAGGCTATGTAAAAGAGAGAAGAGAAAGCTGAATAAAGCGGTTACTTAAATTGTACAGAGAAGTTGAACTCAAGCAAATGGAAATTCCTGGGCATACATAAAAGGACCAATTTCTACAACCACAATCTGATTAAAGTATCACAGATTAAAGGACACTTTTTCAGCCTCAGAGTAGTTGTTTATTTTATAGCTGACCTCCTAAGAAATCATTTCAGAGCAACCTTTATGTCTTTGTTGCTGAGACTGTAGACGAAGGAATTCAGTATGGGTGTGACCACAGTGTAAATCACCGAGGTTGTTGCACTTGACTGTGAGCTGTAGGTATCAGCAGAGATAAGGTACACTCCTAGGCTTGTACAATAAAATAAGAAAACAACTGAGAGGTGAGACGCACAAGTAGAACATGCTTTATATTTCCCCTGAGCCGATGACATTTCATGTATGGTGGAGACTATCTTAGAGTAAGAGTAAATGATACCAGCCAGGGGACCACTACCCAACAGAGCAGTTAAGAAATATATCACTATATTATTAAGAAAGGTGTGAGAATAAGCAAATTGAACCATGTGATTGAGTTCACAGAAAACGTGGGGGATTTTCAAGACTAAACAGATAGATAGTCACATCACCATTAAGCTTTGCAACAAGGAATACAGGGCACTCATGATCCAGGACACCGGAAGCAGCAGTCCACAGAACTGGAGGTTCATGATGACCTTGTAGCGCAAGTGGTGACAGATGGCCACAAAGTGGTCATAGGCCATTGCAGTCAGGAGGAAGTCATTCAATACTCTAAAGAGCATGAAAAACACATCTGTGTGATGCAGCCTTTATAGGTTATGACTTGGCTCTATGTTTGGATGTTCACCGGCATCTTTGGGACAGTGGTGGAGGTGAAACAGATGTCCACCAAGGACAGGTTGCAGAGGAAGAAGTACATGGGCGTGTGGAAGTGGGAGTCTGAGCTGATGGCCAAGATGATGAGCAGGTTTCCAAACACGATGATCAGGTATATGGAGAGGAAGAGCCCAAATATGAGGGGCTCTAGTTCTGGTTCCTCTGAAAATGTCAGAAGAAGAAATTCTGAAACACTTGTAAGTATCCCTGGTTCCATGTGGTAGAGGTGACTTACAGGAAAGAGGAAAATAACATGAGTAATATTCATATAAACTTGCATTACTCACATAGCTCTTATACTAGAGTTTATATTTTGCATTCAAGAAATTAATTTCAATATTTTTTATGGATGTGGTTCCCTCTTGGGGTTTCTTGTGCCTTTTCACTTCAGGAGTTTTTTGTCTCATTCTGCTTTTTCTCCTAGGAGTGCATGACACTGTATTTTACAGTGTTAAAGAGAAAGTCTTCATACATTTTAAGAATATTAATTGTCGACGATGTTTTAGGCACTGTCTAGTCTGTGAAGAATGAGAGCTGAAGGATAAACGTCCCTTTAATTCAATGATGAGGAAAGAAAGTAGAATAAAATAATAAAGTAATAAACATATAACATTTCAGATGGTGACAGGTGGTATGAAGAAAAGGAAAGCAGGTGTAAAGGAGAAAGTGATGAGGACGTTGTGTGTTTTTATGTGTTTTTAGGCAAGACCTGCAAACAGATGACATTTGAATATCACCTCTAGGATGAAAAGGAGGGAGATGCCAGGTTATATGGACAACTGTGTACCCCGCAGAGGGAATGGCCAGTGCAAAGGCCCTGGTCAGAGAAGAAGGGGTTAGTGATGTGCACAAAGTTAATAGAATATCTGGTAGGCCTTGATTACAATTTTTGCATGTTGCTTCTAGGCAGTGGTTCTCACCCAGAGATGATTTTGCCCCTGGGATATTCAGCAATGTCCAGAGGAATACTGCTAAACACCAACAATTCATGGGAAAGCATCCTCCAAAATTATCCACCCCTATTGTCAACAGTGAGAGGTGAAAAAATCTAGTGTAGTCCAGCACTTCAACTTGAGTGTGCCTAGGAATCAACAAGGATTCTACCATAAATGTAGAATATGATTCAGCAGGTCCTGTTGGACAAAGAAATTCTGCATTTCAATCAAGCTCCCAGGTGGTGTTGATGCTGCTGGTCCTGGTCAGAGCAAGGCAGAGGTCTTGTGTTAGAGTCAACTATACATAGTTTTAGGTTTTCTGAACAAAATTTTTCTTGCATGTAGTTTTTAAAGAAGAATTTATTCACTCATTCAGAAAATGTGACAAATTCTGTGTTTATTTCCTTTCTATAAGGGCCCTCGAGTGGCAGATAGTAATACACTTTAAAAAAGACGTTATAGTCAATAGAATAAGGACCTCATAGACATGTCCACAGCCTCAACTCCAGGTACTTTGAATCTGCTATTTTTATAACAGGGCAGGTTAAGGTAGCAGGTGGAACAGGGTTGCTAATTAACCACTGTAAGGTAGAAGATGAGCCAGGATCATCCAGGTAGGACTAAGGTAACCACAATGCTCCTTTAGAAGCAGAAGAGGAGACAAGATGAACATGCCACACTGCTGGCTTTGAAGAAGGAGGAAGGGCCAGGAACCAAGGAATGCAGCTGGCCAGAATGCAAACTGGAATGAGAAAGAAAACAATTTCACCTGAGCCTCTACAAGAAACCCAACCCTGCAGACATCTTGAGTTTAGCCAATGAGACACATTGAAGTGTCTGACACCAGAACTGTGAGAGCATATATTTGCTTGTTTTAAACAACTAGTGTGGGAATATTTTACAGCAGCAGTAGAATCTAATATAGACATTTATTCAATAAAATTTGCTGAGGGAACTGAGTTGAAGCCTCTTCATTAGTGTCCTTGGGTAAGAGAATTTTATGTTGAAAAACCATATGAAGAAGAAAGAAATTTTAAGTAGATTTGGAGGTATTGTGCCCCATTAGCTGGTACAGTGAAGTCATCAATGCATAAATGTAAACATGATCTGGCTATGATGTTGATACATTAAAATTTAAGGTACAACCATGACCTTAATTTCTCCCTCACTGAACTGCAAAAAATTTTTTTTCTTATCACCTTATACTTTTTGCCTAGAAGTGGATCCGTACTCAGTTTTTATTCCCTAAGTGCATCACAAAATTTCTCATTAAATATACAGAAGACATGATGACTGGGGGAAAAGGCTAAATGTGGGACAATAATTCCTACTAACCGTTCCAATAGAGAAAGTAAAGGTAACAAGCCCCCAAATATAGGCACCCTCACCGGTAGTGAAATAATTCCAAATAAAATTATTTGGTATTCCTTTTTAGACTCATTATGTAATTATTTTCCACATGAATAACCAGCATGAGAGAAGATACTGGATTGTATGTCTCATGGTAGTTTCTGTCTCCACTCGTCTTGAACTTTTCAATGAATACAACATACTCAAATACAGCTCATCTTAGAAATTTAAGACACTCTGAGTTCACTGCACCATTCTCCATACCTGACACTCAACTTTCTACTCCCTGACTAGCAAAACTCTTCAGTGTGTTTTCAATTTACTGTAATCATTTTATGCATCTCACTCATTCTACAGTGTAACCCGACTGTACATCTATGCCCATCACTTAATTGTAAACTATGGTCCTCATAGTGTTGATGCAGACAGACACATGGTTCTTAACACTTTAACACAAATTAATTATAAATTATTTACTTAACCAAGAATACAACAGAGATCTCTTGTCTCTGACTGGGCTGATTGGGCTCTCATGTGACTTGGGTAAGAGTTCTCAGGTTCCATTCTCTGACCCTCTCCTGAACTAGCTGCTGGGCTCTCAGACTCACCTGAATGGGGCCTCTGAGAGGGAGGACTCAGTGTGGAAATCTGAATTCCTCCTTGGGTGGTTGATTATGGACAGACCGAAGCTCTGTCCCCAGACAAGACAGCAGGAAGGAGTGACGCATTGGTCTCTGAGGCAATTTAGGAGTCAAAAGCAACAACCATTTCCCGTGGAGCCCTGGGATGCACACGCCATGGAACTACAGCAAAAGAGGTATTTTCAGCTTCCTTTATCTGCTCATCAGACACTGTTTCCACTGTTCTCCCACCTCTGCTTCGATTTCCCTGTGGGACACTGGTTTGGAATGACTGGAGAGTTTTCTTGCTGATTCTCTGTTCCCAAGGGACCAGGTTAGAAGTTAAATGAATTTCATTTCTCCTTCTCCATGACTCTCCTGCATGCCAGATGTCTCATCTCCAAGTACCGTATCACAAGCATAAGTTAAATTTCTCTCAAAAGTCTAAGACTGAGGAATCTGACTTGACTAGGTCCCTTGGCTCTTCAAAACATTGACTTGTGGTGAGATACAACTTCTGATAACTTCAAAAGATTGCTATTTTCTTTTTTAAAAATGAAGAAAACTGTGTAACTTTCATGTAAAGCTTTGGCCACCATACACTTGACACTTTAGCATCCTGACACATTAGCCTGTCTGAGTTTCAGAAGGAGACACTCCAAGATGTGCCTTAGAGGTTGAGGATTATTTTGAGCTGAAGGCAATTGTAACAGCTGGCTCAAGAGTAACTTCTACTTCTTCCTTTAACTACCCATAAGTACTTGAATAAGAGATCTTTTCTATAATAAGAGATTATCAGAGATAATCTCCCTTTGACCCACCTGTATGACAGGGCATACTTTTATTTACTAAACATTGCTCTTTTTATCCTCCTGCACTGATCCTAAGAAGCCCTAAAGTACCTTATCTCATTCCTAGCTCAGAATGTCTTATATACCTCAATCACTTTTTCCATGTGTGAACCTCTTGGCATGTGGGGTCTCTGTCTCCTGTGTGTGCGGTTCCCATACATGTGTATGTATTAAATTTATTTTCTCTTGCTAATCTGTCATGTCCTTTTGATTATTAGACCAGCCAGAAGAACCTTGAGGGTAGAGGAAAGTTTCCTCCTACCCCACAGTTTTCAAAGTGAGGAGGATAACCTCTCTGCTTGGAGCCCCGAGTTTCCCCACGAGGCTGCTGCAGATGAGGAGGTCCTGGGTGACTGACACAGGCCAGTGCAAGTTAAGTGTTCTTACCATGTCATCTCTGTCTGTGGGATCTGGTGGGAGTGAAAGTCTTGAGAATCTTTTTTTCTTCTCACTTTGAATGGCAAGAGAAACTAATTATTAGTTTCTCAGTATAGTGACCTTTGGTTGCTAGGTAGGAGTACTTATAGGGTTTGTTTTCCTCTGTCTCTGTCTTGTTTCTCTCCTTTCATCTTGTTTTATGTCCTGAGAGCTTGGCCTTATGGCCAGTGAGAATATTTTCTCTCAGCCTGTACCATCCAGAGCACTTGTCAAGGTACACCTTTCCTCTGTCCCGCCAGGACGAGCTGTCAGCAGCTTTCCTGTGTCTATCCCTTTCTACCCAGAGATGGTACGTTTTCTCTGCCAGCTGGAGGATGCTTATGCATCTGTGGGCAGCTAAATAGGATGTGGGTCCAAGCTTAGGAATCTTAAACTTATTCTGTTCAAGGGAAGAAAGCACGTGATTCTCTGATTTGGAACTGCTGTTTAAAGACAGGGCTCCCCATATTCCTTAGGCTAAATCCATGGGTAAACTTTTGTGAGGGTCACATTGTTTTGCACTCTCCTTTACAGATTCCTGTTATGTCCACAGTACTGGTTTGAGTTGCTATAAACCCTACTATCAAGGCCAGATGACGACACCTTTTAAATAGCAAAACTTCTAAATTGAAAAAAAGAAAGGACATTTTTTAAGAGAGATTTCATATTGTTATAATAGCTAGCATTAAGATTCTCTTAATCAGTTGGGAGGACAGAAATTAGAACAAAAATTGTCCATTCAGATCCCTTCCTATTTGCCTTCACACATTTGCAGACACTAAAAAAAAAACCCAAAAAACCAAAAACAAACAAAAAAACCAGGACATTGAAAGAAAAAATGAATGAAAAAGAATAGTAAAATCTTACTTAAAGATGACCTGAAATTTTATGGCCTAAGAACTCAGCTTCATAACTGTCAGATTAGAAGCTCCAAAGGTAACTGCACACAAATTTCTTTTCTTTCATATAGATTTTTTTACTTTGATTCAAGCTGATTTTGCCCAGATAACGGCATTGTGAATCACTTGCTTTTTTCTACCCTTATCCTCTATATGCCTGCAGCTTTATAATGAAGCCTTAGGACATAAGATTAATGAGCCTCAGATAAATCTATAATCATGAAGATGATAGGTTTCAGTTGGACTTTACACAAAGAATAACATCTTGGCTTTAGGTGTGTTTCAGCCCCAGGCCCATCCAGGCAGAAGAGCAGCCCCACAGACACAGGACCAGATGGCATGGTGCTCATGACTGATTTCAAAACCGGACACAATGATAAATTACCTGATCCCCCTCCAATCATCCAATCAGTATAATCCATGACTCCAACTCCCTTAGTTTCCATGACTACTGATTTTTCCCTAAATAATCTGTATTCCTGAGATCCCTGGAGAGCCAAGGCCTTTGAGTGATAGCTTGACTATGTCTCCAGAGCTTGCAACTCTCTAATAAACCTTAATTTCTTTGCTGCAAAACCTGCACGGATCTCTACTTAGGCTGCGAGCAGGAAGATGGACACCTTTTTTGTCCCGATAAAATTGGCAGCAATAACATTGTATCATAAATTCCTCAGTTATACCTTCAAAGGGTCAGGAAAAGAAGATGAATCTGACATTGCCTAGGCACGTTATCTGAGATTCACAAAGACAATAGACAACTTTAAAGTTAAAGATTGACCTTTGTCATGGAAGCTACAGGCCTAGGATGTGAGGATGCTCCATGACTCACTTTTAGTTAGGAATTTTACATCCATAGCACCCTGGGTGGTTACTTTGATCTCTGAGTTTGTAAGGCTTTATTGAGGGATTCATGAATGGGGCAGCATCCCATCTAGCAATTAGAAGGGAACTCCCAGTACTTGTACAAAATGGAAGAATTTTATAGAAAGAAGATTGGCCAAGGAAGATGGAAAGAGTGAAGCATCAGTTCCAAGACCGCTTAGGAGCCAAAAGCAACAACTGTGTCCTGTCCACCAACACTGTACAAGCTGAGGGGCTACACAGAGGAGGCATTACTGCGCTCACTCTCTCCTCATCAGGCAATTCTCCCTCCTGTTATTCCAACCTCTAAGCACATGATTTTCCTCTGAGCCTCTGGAATAATCAGAAACAAAAATTTCCTAATGATTCTGTGATCCCCAAAGACCAGATTAGAAGTCAAGTGAATTCAGTTTTTGTGACCCTTTGTCCCTTATCTCACCTGCTTCCCAGAGTTCTAACCTCTTAGTACCTTATTCCAAACTCAAACTCATGTTTTCTCTAAAGTCTAAGACTAAAGAATCTGTCAGGATCAGGCGCTTTTTTTCTTAAATTATTGATTTGTGGTCAGGACACAGTTCTGATGGCTCCAGAGAGATGTTACTTCCTCTTCAACAAGGAGGAAGCTGTGTTCCTGTGATATGCAATTTGGGGCACCACTCTCTTTTGCTTCCTGACACATGTGTCAAAATAATTAGGAATTTTTTACTTATATCACATGTTAGGAGTTATCATTTAGTGCCTTATTATAAAATATTTGTTAATTATGAAAGATACATTTTAATGTTTTTATACTGTGAGGTAGTATTAATTATGAACTCCATTCCACATTGCAGAAATGGAATCTGAAGTTTAGTGATCTGCCCAAGTTACAAACTGAGTGAGGGATGGGCCTCGATTGGAATCTGTCAGGGTGTTTCCAGTTTTAAAACTCTGGGCCAGTGGTTCTTTACCTGAGATGATATTGTCATGGGGTTATTTGGTAACATCTAGGGAGGCTTCTAAACACCTACAGTACCCAACACAAATACTTATTCTGCCCCAATTGTCAATATGAGAAGGTGAGAAAACATAGTCCAGATAAGCACTTCTCCAACTTCACTGTGCATATGAGTCACCCAGGGTTCTAGGTAAATGCAGAGCCTGTTAGTCTCAGAGACTCTGAGAATCAAACAATCTCCCAGGTGTTGTTGAGGTTGCAGGTCCTGGTCTGAGGATCACTCTTTGAGTAGCAAGGCTGTGGTTCTGTGTTAGAGTCAGGAATAGGTAGTTTTAGGTCTTCTGAAGTAAAACTCACTTTTGCATGTAATTTTGAATATATATTGTATTCACTCAATCCAGAAGCTATATTAAATTCATTGTTCAATTATTTTATATAATGATGCATGAATAACATCATATGATATACTTCTGAAAATATCTTGTCTGATTCTTTTATATAAGGACCCTTCAGTGGAACCATATAATATATTACTGATAAAAAAAATTAGAGTAGGCAGAATAAGAACCTCCAAAAGATGACCATATTGAAATCCCCAGAAATTAATAATGTTATTTTTTGTTACAAGGAAGGATTAAGGTAGCAGATGGAATAGGATGGCTAATCAGCTGCCTTTATGATAAGATTGGCTGTTATAAATGTTGCAGAGAAAAAAGGAACCCTCATACACTGCTGGTTGGACTTCAAATTGCTATAGCCACTATAGGAAACAGTATGGAAGTTCCTCAAAAAAAAACAAAAACAAAAACAAAAATAAAAACTAAGATTTGATCTACTATATGATCTAGTAATCCCTCTACTGAGTATTTACTCCAAAGTCTTAAAAACCCATATCTGAAGAGATATTTGCACATCGATGTTCATAGCACTATTCGCAATGGCCAGGACATGGAAGCAACCGAAGTGTCCTACAATAAATGATTGGCTAAAGAAGCTGTGGCACATATATACAATGAAATATTACTCAGTCATAAGAAGAGATGAAATACTGCCATTTGTGACAGCCTGGCTGGACCTCGAGATTATCATGCTAAGCAAGATAAGTCAGACTGAAAAAATTGAAAATCACATGATATTACTTATACGTGGAACATAAACCTAAAAGCAACAAACAGGACAAACAGTGACTCATGGCCATGGACAATAGACTAGTGGTTACCAGAGGGTAGGGGGGAGAGAGGAAGGGTGAGATAGATGGAGTAAATGGGGTCAAATATGTGGTGACAGAAAGAAATTTAACTATGGGAGGTGGACACACAATACAATATATATATATATGCCTTACTGTTGAATTGTACACCTGAAACTAACTGGATGTCATTAACCAATATCACCACAATAAAAAAAAATCTGTATAAAAAAAAAAGATTGGCTGTTGGCTGTTTTTCTCATGGGACTAATACCATCACCATTGTCTTAGAATGTATAAGAGGAAGGAAGAAATGTTGTAATTAGAGAGAGATTGGAAGATGCTACACTATTGGCCTTGAAGTTAGAGAAAGGGCCATGAGCCAAGGAATGATTGTAGCCACGAGAAACTGGAATAGGAGAGGAAAGAAATTCTCTCCTGTAACCTCCATAAGGAATGGTCCCTGCAGACTTCTTGATTTCAGTCCATTGTCTCTTCAGACTTCTGACCTCCAGAATTTTAGGCGAATAAATTTTTTTCTTTAAAACCCATTAGTGTGATGTTTTGTTACAGCAGCAATAACAATATTATATAGACATTGTGGGTCCCAGGCCTGGCAGGTCCCAAGTCTGGTTGTGATCCAGGCTCGCTACTAGGAATAGGACCCTGGATTTAGAATGTTATATTAGTGTAGTATGGTGCCTGCACTGAAAATATGTAAACATAATTCAGCTTATTGTATCATGTATGTGCTGCTGAATGCCATTATTGTACTCTGATATGTGTGGAGTCATGTGGTCCCCTGGGGAGCAGAAGGAGACCACAAGAAAGGGGAGCAGAGCCAGGTTCCCAATTCTAGCAGAAAGGAAGATCGCCCATCAAACCAGTTACAGGAAAAAGAATAGTGTCCCA
>NW_011889288.1:117561-121600 GCF_000151845.1 Pteropus vampyrus | reverse complement strand
CCATTAATTCCCAGGTGGAGAAATAGCCCATTAAACACCATGAATAACCAAGGTGACAAGGCATCTCAGAAAGAAAGAGAAAAATCTCCAGAAAATAAGCTTACAGAGATAGAAATATGTGACTTAAATGACAGAGAATCCAGGGTAGTACTTCTGAAAAAACTCAGTGAGTCTTGAAATGTGTCATATCAACAATTTCAGGAACTGAAAAAACAACTGGATGAGCAGAGCAAGGAGATTGAAATTCTCAAAAAGAACAGAATAAAACTTCTGGAGATAAAAAACACACTGCAAGAGTTGAAAATGAAATAGGAAGCTTGGGGAATGGAGTCAACCAAATGGAGGAAAGGATCAGTGATATTGGAGACAGAAATCTAGAACTATATCAGGAAGAAGAAGAGAGAAACTGAAGAATGAAAAATAATGAAAGAGAAATTCAAGAACTAGCTGATACCATCGGAAGAGTAAACATAAGAATAATGGGCATTCTTGAAGGGGAGGAAAAGGAGCAGAGACTAGAAAGCCTTTTCAGACAAACACTTGACAAGAATTTCCCAAATCTAAGAAATGAGCTGGAGCTTGGAATTCAAGAAGTCAGCAGAACACCCAATCATCTCAACCCAAAAAGGCCTTCACTAAGACACATTGTATTAAAATTATCAAAAATCAATCACAAAGACAAATCTCAGGGTAGCCAGAGAGAAGAAATGATAACTTATAAAGAAAACCTCATTAGATTATTTTCGAACTTCTTGGCACAGACCTTAAAAGCCAGAAAGGAATGGAATCAAATATTTAAACTATAAGTGAAAGTAACTACCAGCCTAGAATAATGTATCCAGCTAAGCTCTCTTTAGATATGAAAGAGAAATTAAGACTTTTCCAGACATACAAAGATTGAGGGAATTTTCCACTACAAGGCTTGCACTACAGGAAATACTGAAAGGTGTCAGCTCACATAAAATAAATGACAAAAAGAAAAAAACATAATTAAGAGTATAGTGATTATCAGCAAATAGAAGCAGAGGAATGCAACCCTTACTAAGAAGAGGGCATTATAAGCTTAAATAATAAGAAGAGATTTGCTATAGCAAGATAGTATTGAATGTTCAGCATACATAGGGACAAATTGAGATAACAATGACTGAAAAGGGGGGCATTCTAAGATCTAAATTCGCAAAGGAGAATGTAAATAAGGCACATGCAGAAGAAAATGGACAACTGTATACATATAACTATCCTTTACGTTTTCGTAATGGTACCCACACACAGAATATTCAGAACTGAAGTATATAACACAAAACAAGAGGAACCAGAGGCAAAACCCACAAAAGCCAACCGAAATAAAGAAAACAGAAACACAAGGACAAAGGAGCAAAGGAAACACCAAGATACCAGAAAGCAAAAGATAAAATGGCTGTAAGAAGACCTCATATTTAAATAATCACTCTAAATGTAAATGGACTGAAATCACCAATAGAAAGGCACAGAGTTACAGAATGGATCAAAAAACGAAACCCAAACATATGCTGCCTCCAGGAGACACATTTCAACTCCAAAGACAAATATAGACTCAAAGTGAAAGGGTGGAAAATGATATTTTAAGCAAGAGAAAAGCGGGAGCAGTGGTAATAATATCAGAGAAAATGGACTTCAAAATAAAAAAGGTAAAGAAAGATACTGAGAGACATTTCATAATGATAAAGGGAATTATGCACCATGAAGATGTAACACTTATTAATATCTATGCTCCCAATCAGGGAGCTTGAAATATGTAAAGCAATTACTAACAACTAAACAGAGAAACAGACCAAAACACTATTGTAGTAGGAGACCTAAATACTCCACTGTCGGATATGGACAGGTCATCCAAACAGAAAACTAATAAGAAAATTACATCCTTAAATGACACATTAGACCAACTGGACATAATTGATATTTAGAGAACCTTCCATCCCAGAACAGCTGCTTATACATTCTTTTCTAGTGCACATGGAACATTCTCAAGAATTGACTACATATTGGGACACAGAGATAGCCTCAACAAATATAAGGGGGTTGAAATCATACCAACCATATTCTCTGATCATAATGCTTTGAAACTAGAGATCAACTGCAAAAAGAAAGCAGGAAGAACCACAAAAACATGAAGATTAAAAAACATACTACTGAAGAATAACTGGATCAGAGAAGAAATATAAAGAGAGGTCAAGAAATATATAGAAACGAATGATAATGATAGTATAACATATCAAAACTTTTGGGACACGGCAAAAGTGGTCATAAGAGGAAAATTCATATCATTACATGCCTACCTCCAAAAACAAGAACAAGCTCCAATAAACAATCTAATGCTTTATCTTAAAAAAAAACTAGAAAAGGAAGAAAGAGTGAAGCCTTAAGTCAGCAGAAGGAAAGAAATAATCAAAATTAGAGCATAAATAAATGAAATTGAAAACAAACAAACAAACAAACAAACAACAACAACAAAAACAATAGAAAAAATAAATGCAATAAGAGCTGGTTCTTTGATATTAATAAAATTGACAAATTCCTGGCTAGACTCACTATAGAAAAAAGAGAAAGGACACAAATAAACAAAATCAGGGATGAAAGAGGGGAAATTATGACTGACATCGCAGAAATATAAAAGATCATACAAGAATACTACAAAAAAGTATATAACACCAAATTTAATAACCTAGAAGAAATGGACCAGTTCTTAGAAAAATACAATATTCTTAGGCTGAATCAAGAAGATCTGGAAAATCTAAATAGACTGATCAGCAGTATGGAAATTGAAACAATCATTAAAAACAACCAAAACTAAAAGTCCAGGATCAGATGGTTTCACCAGTGAATTCTACCAAACATTCAAAGATTTAATACCGATTCTCCTCAAACTCTTCCAAAAAAATCAAAGAGGAGGCAATACTTCCAAACTCATTTTATGAGGTCAAGATCACTCTGATACCAAAACTTGGTAGGCTCACACACACACACACACACACACACACACACACCTGCAGACCAATATCTCTCATGCACAGATGCAAAAATCCTAAATAAGATATTAGCAAACTGAATAAAGCAACATATTAAAAAGACTATATGCCACGATCAAGTGGGCTTCATCCCAGGTGCACAGGGATGGTTCGACAAACGCAAATCAATTAACGTGATACACCACATAAACAAATTAAAAAATAAGAATCACATGATCATATCAATAGATGCAGAAAAACCCTTCGACAAGATATAGCCTCCATTTATGATCAAAACACTTAACAAAATTGATATAGAAGGAAAGTACCTTAACATCATAAAGGCCATCTATGACAAACCCTCAGCCAACATTATACTTAATGCTGAAAAACTAAAAACTTTCCCTCTAAGAACAGGAACAAGACAAGGCTGTCCACTATAGCCACTGTTTCAATATAACATTGGAGGTCCTAGCGAGTGCAATCAGGCAAGAGAAAGATATAAAAGGCATCCAAATAGGAAATGAAGAAGTCAAACTGTTGCTATTTGTGGATGACATGGTTCTCTATATAGAAAATCCTAAAGACTCCACAGGAACACTAGTAGAAACAATAAGCAAATACAGTAAAGTTTCTGGATACAAAATCAACATTAAAAAATCCATAGTGTTCCTATACTCTAATAATGAAGTGTCAGAAAAAGAAGAGGAAAAAATAATTCCTTCTGCAATTGCAACAAAAAGAATAAAATACCTAGGAATAAATTTAACAAAACATGTGAAGGATCTATATAATGAAAACTACAAGACTCTATTTAAAAAAGCTTGAAGAAGATGCAAAGAAATGGAAAGATATTTCATGTTCTTGGATTGGAAGAATGAACATAGTTAAAATGACCTTATTACCTTAAGCATTATACAGATTTAATGCAATCCCCATCAAAATCCTGTCTGCATTTTTTAAAGAAATAGAACAAAAAATCATCAGATTTGTATGGAAGCACAAAAGACCCCGAATTGCCAAAGCCATCCTGAGAAAAAAGAACGAGACTGGAG
>NW_011889288.1:116060-117511 GCF_000151845.1 Pteropus vampyrus | reverse complement strand
ATCAATAGATGCAGAAAAACCCTTCGACAAGATATAGCCTCCATTTATGATCAAAACACTTAACAAAATTGATATAGAAGGAAAGTACCTTAACATCATAAATGCCATCTATGACAAACCCTCAGCCAACATTATACTTAATGCTGAAAAACTAAAAACTTTCCCTCTAAGAACAGGAACAAGACAAGGCTGTCCACTATAGCCACTGTTTCAATATAACATTGGAGGTCCTAGCGAGTGCAATCAGGCAAGAGAAAGATATAAAAGGCATCCAAATAGGAAATGAAGAAGTCAAACTGTTGCTATTTGTGGATGACATGGTTCTCTATATAGAAAATCCTAAAGACTCCACAGGAACACTAGTAGAAACAATAAGCAAATACAGTAAAGTTTCTGGATACAAAATCAACATTAAAAAATCCATAGTGTTCCTATACTCTAATAATGAAGTGTCAGAAAAAGAAGAGGAAAAAATAATTCCTTCTGCAATTGCAACAAAAAGAATAAAATACCTAGGAATAAATTTAACAAAACATGTGAAGGATCTATATAATGAAAACTACAAGACTCTATTAAAAAAAGCTTGAAGAAGATGCAAAGAAATGGAAAGATATTTCATGTTCTTGGATTGGAAGAATGAACATAGTTAAAATGACCTTATTACCTTAAGCATTATACAGATTTAATGCAATCCCCATCAAAATCCTGTCTGCATTTTTTAAAGAAATAGAACAAAAAATCATCAGATTTGTATGGAAGCACAAAAGACCCCGAATTGCCAAAGCCATCCTGAGAAAAAAGAACGAGACTGGAGGTGTCACTCTGCTTGACTTCAAATTATACTACAAAGTGACAGTAATCAAAATGGCATGCTTTTGGCAGAAAAACAGACATATGGACCTGTAGAACATAATCAAGAGTCCAGAAGTAAACCCATATTTACACAGACAAATAATTTTTGACAAAAAGGCCAAAAACATATAGTGGAGAAAGGAAAGCCTCTTCAATAAATGGTGCTGGGAAAACTGGAACACCATTTGCAAAAGAATGAAATTAGACTGTTGTCTGTCACCACACACCAAAATTAACTCAAATGGGATTACGGACCTGAATGTAAGACCTGAAACAATAAAGTGCATAGAAGAAAACATAGGAACTAAACTCACGGACCTTCGACTTAAAGAAAATTTTATGAATTTGACCTAAAAAGTAAGAAAAGTAAAAGCTAATATAAATGAATGGGACTACATCAAACTAAAAAGCTTCTGCTCAGCAAAAGATATCATCACAAGGTAAAGTGACAACCATCCAAATGGGAAAATATATTTGTAAGCAATGCCCCCAATAAGGGCCTAATATCCAAAATATACAAAGAACTCATATGACTCAATAACAACAACAACAAAAAACCCCAAATGATCCAATCAAAAAATTGGCAGAGGACCTGAACA
>NW_011889288.1:112620-116010 GCF_000151845.1 Pteropus vampyrus | reverse complement strand
CCCAAATGATCCAATCAAAAAATTGGCAGAGGACCTGAACAGACACTTCTCCCTAGAGGACATACAAATGGCCAACTAATATATGAAAAGATTCTCAGCATCACTAGCTATTAGGGAAATGTAAATCAAAACCACAATGAGATACCATCTCACATCTGTTAGAATGGCTATACTCAACAGAACAAGCAATAACAAATGCTGGAGAGGAAGTGGAGAAAAAGGAACCCTCATACACTGTGGTGAGACTGCAAATTGGTACAGCCACTATGGAAAACAGTATGGAGGTTCTTCAAAAAAAAGATAAGAATTGATCTACCATATGATCCAGCAATCCCTGTACTGGGTATTTGCCCCAAACTTGAAAAACCCATATCCGAAAAGATATTTTGCATACCGATGTTCATAGTCGCATTATTTACAGTGGCCAGGACATGGAAGCAACCAAAGTGTCGTACAATAGATGATTGGCTAAAGAAGCTGTGGTACTTATATACAATGGTATATTACTCAGCCATAAGAAGAGATGAAATACTGCCATTCGTGACAACATGGATGGACCTTGACATTATCATGCTAAGTGAAAGAAGCCAGACAGAAAAAGATGAAAATCAGATGCCATCTGATTTTATGTGGGATATAAACTCAAAAGCAACAAATGAGCAGGACAAACAGAGACTCATGGAGATGGACTATAGATTAGTGGTTACCAGAGGGTAGTAGGTGGGGAAGAAGGGGGTAGGTAGACAGGGTAAAGTGGGTCAAATATAGGGGGGAAGGGGGAGGTCGAAGCGGGTAAAGGGGATCAAATATATGGTAGCTAAAGGACTCTGAACTTTGTGTGGTAAACACACAATAGAATATAGAGATGTCAAATTATAATGTACACCTGAAAATTATATAATTGTATTAAACAATGTTACCCCAATAAACTTAATTAAAAAATAAAATATAATAAAAATAACCATGCGGAACCAGTAACAAAAAAAAAAAAGAAAAAGAAAGGGGTGCAGAAGAAGAGCAGAAGCAAAAGCCTACTCCTCGCAATAGATTGCACTTCCCCCAATAGAACTGCGCTCCCTACAATAAAGTTGGTGCTTGCTGTTTCATTCTCATGTCGCCTCTTGTGCATTCTTCCAACAGCGTGTCTCCTCATGGAAAACTTCCCTTCTCTATCGGCTTGGCGCTGACACTTGGTGGGATGAGGTGTGCACAGCTTCCAGCGCCCCGGGCGGTTCCTGGGTTGAGGAGACATGGATGGGGGACATATGGCCCCCATCTCTCAGTGGTATGCCGTGGCGCATATCTGGTTACATGGTTGCCCCTGAAGGATTAGGAATTGAAGCCATGTCCAGAAAGCCCTGGAGATGTTGGAGTCAAATGTCTCAACTGCTTACTGGGAGGCAGCAGATGGGGCAGCCTGGATGTTCCTGGCGGTGCTGCGGCAGGCCAACCTGGAGGCTCAGGATCAGGCTTAGCATATGCAGCAGCTACGCCAGGAAGAAATGCTGAAAAGCTGTCTGAAGGTAGCGGAACATATGCTGCAGAACCCTGAAGGGTCACTGCCATCGTCGAGGTCTGGGAGCTCACCAGCAATACCATGGCAGGCACGGTGGGCGATATGGCAGCAGCTTGAAGTGGAACAGCCATTGACACTGGGGGCGGCGCGGGATGGGGCAAACTTATGATGTCCCCCAGGTTTAAAAGCAAACCATCTTGAGCCAGTATACTCCCGCGGAACTCCGGGACCTGACGAAACAGGTACGGCAGAGAGCCAGGGAGACAATTCCAGGGTGGCTGCTTTGGCTATGGGATGACCGGCCGAAGGGACTGAATTATTTTTGGAAGAGATGGCTCAGCTGGCCTCCAAAACGGTGATACCATCCCTCAGGCAGCCCCTCCAGAATGTGGTGCGTATGGCATGGGGTGCAGGTAATCACTCCTTGATTAACTGGCTCATGTCCACTGCACGGATAGTGTGGGCCAACCCAGGGAGCTGCCAGAGACAGTGAGCAGATGGACCATGTACTTAGATCTGGTCCAGATAATCAGGAAATGGGCATGAGACGGATGTTGTTTTGCGCCCAGTATACAAGCCTCGATAAAGAGGTGTTTACAACCCGTATGAAGGACTTGATTTTGACTTTTGGCCCAGCTAGTACTTTTGGCACCTTACGTGGATAAGTGGATCCATGAGGTAACATCCACTATGGCTGGGTCGAGGGATGTGGAAGGGAAACGCAAGGAGTGTTTCACACAAGTGTGCGCCCTACTGCCTGCCTCACTCCCAGATCAGCCAGTGCATGGATGGAGGCATGGCCGAAAAGTGGGAGTGGAGCAGCGCCTAGCCTGTTTGGCTGTGAGAGTGAGCCACAGTCAAATGTGGTTTGATCTCCTCATGGCAGGAGTTGCTGTAGAAATGATTGAGCAGAAACCTAATGAAGTGCTGCTGGCACTGTGGAATTAGCTGCGCTCTGACCAACAATTCACTTTTATTCCCGAGAAAGCCACAACCCGTGAGGTGCGGCTGGCCAATTATCTCCCTGATTAGGGATTTGGCTGGGGCACCTGGCTGGTGGAGGAGCTGGTTGACCTGTGGCCAATGAAGAAGCCTGATGGCTCCTGGCTCATGACGATTGACTGTCGGGAGCTGAATAAGGTTACGCCGCCCCTGCATGCTGCCAGAGCAGAATGTTTTGTACATTATGGACCAGTTGTTACATGAACTTGGATGATATCATTATGTGGTGGATTTGGCAAATGCCTTTTTCTCTAGCCCTGCCCTGTGTCGTGGTCTCGTGGCTCAAGATTTAGCCACATGGAAACAACTGCCCGCGGTGCACTCTTATTACAACATTGATGGTATAATGCTCACCTCTGATTCTCTTACAGAAATAGAAGCAGTGATGACCAGCTTGCGAGAAGCTCTCGCAGACTGGGGTTGGGCGGTCAATGAGAACAAGGTCCAGGGACCTGGATTCTCTTAAATTTTTGGGAGTTGTCTGGTTGGGTAAGACAAAATAATGCCAGAGGCAGTGATTGATAAGATACAGGCATATCCCCAACCTGAGACTGTGAAGCAACGCTGGGTTTTTGGAGTGTTTCTTCCTCATTCGGCCTCCTTGATGCGACCCCTGCACCGTCTAGTGCGATGGGGTGCCCAGTGAGATTGGACCCCTGAGATAGAAGAGGCCTCTAAGGCTACAAAGCAAGCTGTAGATCCAACCCGCCCATTCCTGCTTCTGGTGCAGGTGGATGATACAGGGTTTGGATGGGGCTTGTGGCAGAAGCACGGTTCCTGGAAGGTACTGATAGGCTTCTGGTTCCAATTGTAGAAAAGCACAGAAGCGCGGTTTTCTCGGATAGAGAAGCAACAGGCTGCCATATATGCAG
>NW_011889288.1:109675-112570 GCF_000151845.1 Pteropus vampyrus | reverse complement strand
CGCCCATTCCTGCTTCTGGTGCAGGTGGATGATACAGGGTTTGGATGGGGCTTGTGGCAGAAGCACGGTTCCTGGAAGGTACTGATAGGCTTCTGGTTCCAATTGTAGAAAAGCACAGAAGCGCGGTTTTCTCGGATAGAGAAGCAACAGGCTGCCATATATGCAGCTTTGTTGGCCAGTGAGGCCATTACTGGCCCTAAACCCATAACCATGCAGTCCACACACCCTGTGGAGGGGTGGCTGAGGTCTTAGGGAAAGCTCCTTGTACAGGAATTACACAGACTCCTATGATGTCTAAGCAGAGCTCCTGGCAGAGCCTGCTGAGATGGGAGACATTCCAAGTCCCTGTGTAGAGGGTTGGACACCCATCCTTGATGATGCCTGGTACTCAGACGGCTTTTACCATGGAACAGGTTGCAAAATGATAGGGCGATTGTTGATGCGGGCACAAGCAAAAGTTGTCTTGTCACAATGCTTGTGGTGTGCTGAGCAGCACCCAGAGAGGGGTGATGCCCCATGGGGCTAAGCCACTTCAGAAATGGTAAATGGATTGTGGGTCCAAGGTAGTGCCCTCCGAACTAGATCCTGTGCCCCAACCCCGTAGGTCTGGCTGTGATCTAGGCTCATGGCTAGCAATAGGATCCTGGATTTAGAATGTTACATTAGAAGGTGGGGAGGGAAGGGAAGATGGCAGACTAGGTAAAAGCAGGGTTCATCTCCTCCCAGGTCCACCTTGAAATTACAACCAAATTATAAAATAATCAACGTGGAGAATTTCCTGAGGTCTGGCTGATCATAACACATGTCTGATAATATAAAAGAGCCACATCGAATCCAGTAGGAGGAGCAAAGTCGCGACTGGGGCTGGACACGCACTGCAGGTGGTGGAGGATCACCAGGCGGTAGACTGAGGCTGAGGATACTCTCCTGAAGGAGAGGGGTTCCTGGTCTCATCTAGGGGCTCCCCAGCCCAGGGTCCCAGGCCAGGGAAGAGGAGATTCCAATAACTCTGACTATAGAAAACAGGGGATTCTGGGCCATCTAGGTGAAACAGAAGGAGACCGAATCCCTAGACATCCCTTTGAAGGACCCGTGCATGGGCTTTCTGACCTGCGGACACTCACCCAGTCACCCGTGACACCTGTGGTGGTTCGGAGGCTAGCGTGGAATTCATTCTGAGAAAGTCTGCATTGCCTGACGCTAGAACGAGGGCTGGAAGGTCATCTACCATTGTGTCCATTAGTCCGCTCCCCCACACATAGGGTAATCTATGGACCAAGTCAGCTTGACTGTGCAGACTCTTTCCACAGAGCCATTAGGAAGTGCTGGTCAGAGGGGATCAGCCCGCCCTGCCCAACCTACAGATTGCTCGAGGCCTTTGTTGCTGGTTGGCTGCCAAGCCCTGCTCTGATTCAGGTCCAAGCATTCCCAGTGGGAGGCCAGCACTGCGAGCAAGCGTTTCCAATCCCAGCAGCAGCCAGCAAGTGAACAACATTTCCATTCTCAGCGGGTGACCAGTGCTGTGAACCGAATTCCTGAGATAGGGTCAGGCAGATCACTGCTGCCAACATGAACTTGGGCAGATTTGGGGTCCTGTGGGCCAGTCCCAAACAGCAGCTGGTTTTGCTGTGATCTGAGACTTATGTGGGAACTCCTAAAAGATACCAAAGTTGCAGCAAAGCTGAGGCTGCATTGCTCTGATTGCCATTGTCTCTGATACCCCGCCCTACCCTACCCACAAATTGCCCTAGGCAATCTGCCCCATTGTCAGTGAACTGCCACAGCTCAGCCCCTCTCCTCCTCTGAACTCTCAATCCACACAGGCAACAAGCTTTGGCTGGCACAGGGTGGGTACTGCACAGAAATCAACGGCAAGCAGACTTTACTGCCTGCAAGAGTTGCAATATTGTGTCCAAGGAGCGTAGAGTTCTGTGGGACTGTCCCAGATGACAGCTGCTCTTACTGTGATCTGTGACTACAGTGGGAATGCCTACGCACAGAAGTTACAGCAAAACTGAGGCTGTATTGGCCGGATGGACCTTGTCTCCCTGAGATCCTGCTTCATCCAAGCCACAAAGTGCCTGCAGCCCATTGACAAGCAGCCTCTTGTGCCCTGCTTGGCTCTGGGATTGTGCAGTCAGCACAGGCAACAGACCTTGGCTAGTGCAGTGAGCGCATTTCAAAAACAGTTGTGGACAGACCACTGCTGCCTATACGAGCTGCAATATCTTTCGAGCAGATTGCAGAGGTCTGTATTGGCCTGAGAGCCCTTGACTCCCTGAGCTCTTGCTCCATCCAATACACAAAGTGCCTGCTGCATATTGATAGGCAACTTCCCCTGCCCTGGTGGAGTGCATTTAGGCCCAGGGTGGGCAGCAGCTGACCTTGCTGTGAGTGGAAACTTGCACAGGGAGCCACAGAGACAGCATTGGCACTTAAACTGACACTGCAGTGGCAGGGGGAAATTTACTCAACAGACCCAGGAGACTCCCAGGGTCCCAGCACCACACAACACACATATCACCCAGATGCTCATCAAGTTTCAGACTAACAGGCAACTGACAGGCAGTGTCAGGCCTTGAGGAGCACTGGTCCCTCTGTTAAACTGCTGTAGGTCAGGGACAGGGGATAACTGACCTCTGCCTATAGCGTTGTCTCTTCCACTTACCTATAGATCCAGCATAGGCAACAACCATCTGCAGATTGCTTTGTAGTTCTCACCTGGTAGCCCTGAGCAATCGAAAGCAGCGGCTGACCTTGGCCTATGGGGGAGGCCCTCCAAAGGGGCCACAAAACCAATGCATCTGGAGGCTGATACCAGAACACAACTGGAGAACACCAGAGCAACTCCTGACTAGTCCCATTAGTGATACACACAAAGGGTGATTACAAGTA
>NW_011889288.1:107452-109625 GCF_000151845.1 Pteropus vampyrus | reverse complement strand
AATGCCTACGCACAGAAGTTACAGCAAAACTGAGGCTGTATTGGCCGGATGGACCTTGTCTCCCTGAGATCCTGCTTCATCCAAGCCACAAAGTGCCTGCAGCCCATTGACAAGCAGCCTCTTGTGCCCTGCTTGGCTCTGGGATTGTGCAGTCAGCACAGGCAACAGACCTTGGCTAGTGCAGTGAGCGCATTTCGAAAACAGTTGTGGACAGACCACTGCTGCCTATACGAGCTGCAATATCTTTCGAGCAGATTGCAGAGGTCTGTATTGGCCTGAGAGCCCTTGACTCTCTGAGCTCTTGCTCCATCCAATACACAAAGTGCCTGCTGCATATTGATAGGCAACTTCCCCTGCCCTGGTGGAGTGCATTTAGGCCCAGGGTGGGCAGCAGCTGACCTTGCTGTGAGTGGAAACTTGCACAGGGAGCCACAGAGACAGCATTGGCACTTAAACTGACACTGCAGTGGCAGGGGGAAATTTACTCAACAGACCCAGGAGACTCCCAGGGTCCCAGCACCACACAACACACATATCACCCAGATGCTCATCAAGTTTCAGACTAACAGGCAACTGACAGGCAGTGTCAGGCCTTGAGGAGCACTGGTCCCTCTGTTAAACTGCTGTAGGTCAGGGACAGGGGATAACTGACCTCTGCCTATAGCGTTGTCTCTTCCACTTACCTATAGATCCAGCATAGGCAACAACCATCTGCAGATTGCTTTGTAGTTCTCACCTGGTAGCCCTGAGCAATCGAAAGCAGCGGCTGACCTTGGCCTATGGGGGAGGCCCTCCAAAGGGGCCACAAAACCAATGCATCTGGAGGCTGATACCAGAACACAACTGGAGAACACCAGAGCAACTCCTGACTAGTCCCATTAGTGATACACACAAAGGGTGATTACAAGTACATAAGTCTCCTAGGGCAAATCCCACTTAGTGGGGTCAGCGCCTACACAACTCTTACCCTGTGGGTGCAGCCAGTTCCCACAATTACTCAGCCTGAATGTTAATTCCATCCAAAGATCTATCAACAACAAAAAGGCTTGGCAACAACAGAAGATCACACACAATCCACACAAAGATCACGTCCAGAATCCCTGGCATAAGGAATCAGGGAGAGTGTGCCACTGGGCCACATAGGACACCTTCCACATTGGGTCATCTGGCCAAGGCTCAGAGATGAAACAAATATTTTTGACACATAGAAACAAACTCAGAGAGGCTAATAAAATGAGAAAATAGGAAACACGCCAAAAATGAAACAACAGGGGAAAACTCCAGAAAATGAACTAAATGAAATGAATGCAAGCAACTAACCAGAGACAGTTCAAAATAATGATTATAAGGATGCTCAATGAACTTATGGGGAGAATGGATGAGCACAATGAGGACCTCAACAGTAAAAAAAGACACAGTAACCATAAAAGAGAACCAGACAGAAATGAGGAATAACTGAAATGAAGAATACACTAGAAGGATTCAACAGTAGATTGGATGAAGCAGAAGATCGAATCAGCAAATTGGAAGACAAAGTAGCTGAATACACCCAATCAGAACAACAAAAAGAAAAAAAGAATGAAAAAAAATGAGGATAGTTTAAGAGACCTCTGGGGCAACATGGAGCGTAAAAATATCGGGATCATAGGAGTACGTGAAGAACAAGAGATTGAGAAACTATTTGAAGAAATAATGACAGAAAACTTCCCTAACTTGACAAAGAAATTAGACATACAAGTTCAGGAAGCACAAGGAGTCCCAAACAAGAGGAAATCAAACAGACCTACACCAGGACACATCATAATTAAAATGCCAATGTCAAAGACAAAGAGAGAATCTTAAATGTAGTAAGAGAAAGGAAGCTGGTTACTTACAAGGGTACCCCCATAAGAATGTCTGGTGACTTTTCAATGGAAACTTTGTAGGCCAGAAGGGAATGGCAAGAAATATTCAAAGTTATGAAAAACAAGAATCTACAACCACGAATACTCTACCCAGCAAGACTTTCAATTAAAATGGAAGGTGAGATAAAGAACTTCCCAGATAGGAAGAAGCTTAAGAAATTCATCACCAACAAACCAGCATTACAAGAAATGTTAAAGGGTCTTCTGTAAAAAGAGGATGGGTAAAAAAGAAAATAGAAATAACAAATATGAATAATAAAATGACAGTA
>NW_011889288.1:102970-107402 GCF_000151845.1 Pteropus vampyrus | reverse complement strand
GGATCATAGGAGTACGTGAAGAACAAGAGATTGAGAAACTATTTGAAGAAATAATGACAGAAAACTTCCCTAACTTGACAAAGAAATTAGACATACAAGTTCAGGAAGCACAAGGAGTCCCAAACAAGAGGAAATCAAACAGACCTACACCAGGACACATCATAATTAAAATGCCAATGTCAAAGACAAAGAGAGAATCTTAAATGTAGTAAGAGAAAGGAAGCTGGTTACTTACAAGGGTACCCCCATAAGAATGTCTGGTGACTTTTCAATGGAAACTTTGTAGGCCAGAAGGGAATGGCAAGAAATATTCAAAGTTATGAAAAACAAGAATCTACAACCATGAATACTCTACCCAGCAAGACTTTCAATTAAAATGGAAGGTGAGATAAAGAACTTCCCAGATAGGAAGAAGCTTAAGAAATTCATCACCAACAAACCAGCATTACAAGAAATGTTAAAGGGTCTTCTGTAAAAAGAGGATGGGTAAAAAAGAAAATAGAAATAACAAATATGAATAATAAAATGACAGTAACAATGTACCTATCAGTGATACTTTAAATGTAAACAGATATGTGCTCCAATCAAAAGACATAGGGTAACCGAATGGACAAGAAAACAAGACCCATGCATATGCTGTCTACAAGAGACCCACTTCAGATCAAACGACACTCAGAGACTGAAAGGAAAGGGATGGAAAAAGATACTTCACGCAAATGGAAATGAAAAAAAAAGCCAGGGTAGCAATACTTATATCAGATAAAATAGACTTTAAAACAAAGGCTATAATAAGAGATAGAAAAGGGCATTACACAATGATAAAGGGATCGATAATTCAAGAGGACATAACTCTAGCAAACATATGCACACCCAACATAGGAGCACCTACATACATAAAGCAATTATTGACTGACATAAAAGGAGAGATCAATAGTAATACCCTCATGGTAGGAAATTTTAATACCCCATTGACACCAATGGACAGATCTTCCAGGCAAAGAATCAACAAGGAAACAATGGACCTAAAAGATACACTAGAACAGATGGACTTAATAGATATTTTCAGAGCATTTTACCCCAAACCAGCAAAATATACATTCTTCTCAGAATCAAAACTGGGTTTTCTAATTCCCAAGGTTTTGCACGTAATGTTATTTACTAAAGTCTTATTTCAGCTTTAAATACCCCTGCTTTTTTTCTATACATTGTATATTTCCATTTGTAAATTGTAAGTTTATTCTTTGCAAATTTTCTAGTAAGGTGTTTGATCTGTAAGATGTCTTGACGCCATAAAGATATCGCTGTTTTCTGTTTTGAATAAATAGTTATTTGCTACTTCATTGATAATTCTAGGAATAAGGCAAAATAACCGCATTTGACATGTTACCATAACCAAGGATACCTTCTCCTCATCACAGTCTCTCAGAGATCAACTGAACTTATTAGATCTGTCTCTGTCTCTGTCTCTCTGCCTCTCTCTTCTCTCTTTATCTTTCATTATTTAATCTCTTTTTGTTTAACTAATTTTTAATATATAAGGCAGAAAATAGTTACATGAAAATAGAGTCCCAGTTTTACCTGTTAATTTGGGGGCTTATCAACTGAACTTTGGAACTATTTCTATAACCTATAGGGAAATGATAACCTGATATTATCTTTTCTTGTATTATTTCTTTCCTCATTATTGTGTCTGGGAATGAGTAGAAGCTGGTATTCACATGACCTTAGGAGGACATTGTGTATGTGTCTGTGGGTGTGAGTCTGTATTGTTTGTGGAGCATGAGCATTTCTCTACTTCTCGGGCATGGGTACATAGCTCATATATTTTGGTATGTGTTCTTTAAAATACAGATCCAGAATGTCAATCAGCATATGGAAATAAAGAAGGCATCACTTCTTTTCACAAGATTTCTTGCAAAGAAAATGAAGTTTAAGGAACAGCATGTGATTGAGTGAGTCCCTGTGTCTTGGAGTTTCACCTGTAGCAAACAGGCCACTTCATTCCTCCACATTCTCTGACAGCATCCCTATCATCTCCCTCTTTCTTGTTCATTCCCCTCACCACACGGCTTCCTTTTGAGCCTTGATTGCTTGAGACAAGTGCCAACCTCAGGACCTTTGCACTGGCTCTTTCCCACGCAGGCTACACACTTTCCCAAAATCTTCATGTCTTTCTTGTGTCTTCCTTAAGGTGTTTGTTCAAATAGCACCTTGTTTTCAAGTCTTTCTCAATTCCATTAAAAGAAACACGCACATCTACGATCTTGTATACCTATTTTCTTCTTCTTCAAAGCACACGCACCATCTAACATCGTGTATGATTTTTCACTTCCTTATATTCTTTCTCCTTCTTTGGATTCTAGGGACTTCTGTTTTCCAGTACCTTGTACTCCTTGTCTAGAAAATGGCCAGGACTCAGCATTTATTCCTCAATGTGTAAAAGAATTTCTCATTAAACCTATATAAAAATGATTTATTTGGCAAATTGCTAAGAGGGGGGCATAAATTCCTAATTAGAGATGTCATGTGACCTTACTTCAAGGGGATCAGATCTGTACAAAACCACTTATGTGTCATACACACATTTTACCATAAAGATGTAAATTGTGACATTTCACATGTTAGTAATACTCATCGGTAAAAATTAATCATGTTATTTTACTTTTTTATTTTTATTCATCACCTCTACCACATGGAACTGGGGAATGGTACACAAATTTCAGAGTTTATTCTTCTGGGATTATCAGATGAACCAAAGGGCAGCCTCTCATATTTGGGCTTTTCCTCTCCATGTACCTGATCATTGTGTTTGCAAACCTGCTCATCATCTTTGCCATCAGCTCAGACTCCCACCTCCACACGCCCATGTACTTCTTCCTCTCCAACCTGTCCTTAGTAGACATCTGTTTCACCTCGACTGCCATCCCAAAGATGCTGGTGAACATTCAAAAACAATGCCAAGTCATAACCTATAAAGGCTGCATCATACAGATGTATTTTCTTATTCTCTTTGGAGCATTGGACAACTTCCTCCTGACCGTGATGGCCTATGACCGCTTTGTGGCCATCTGTCACTCCCTGTACTACACAGTCATCATGAACCCTCTACTCTGTGGACTGCTGCTTCTGGTGTCCTGGATCATGAGTGCCCTGTTTTCCTTGTTGCAAAGCTTAATGGCTTTGCAACCATCTTTCTATACAGTCTTAAAAATCCCCTACTTTATCTGTGAACTCAATCAGATGGTCCAACTTGCTTGTTCTGACACTTTTCTTAATAATCTGGTGATGTATTTGTCAGCAGTGCTGCTGACTGTTGTTCCTTTCGCTGATATCATTTACTCTTACTCTAAGATTGTTTCCTGCATACATGAAATCTCATCAGTTCAGGGGAAGTATAAAGCATTTTCTACCATTTGTCTCACCTCTCTATTGTCTTCTTATTTTATTGTACAAGTCTAGGAGTGTACCTCATCTCTGTCTCTACCCACAGCATGCACTCAAGTGCAATAGCCTCGGTGATGTACATCGTGGTCACGCCCATGCTGAACCTATTTATCTTTAGTCTCAGGAACAAAGACATAAAGGGGGCTTTGAAAAGATTCTGTGGGATGGCAGCTATAAAAGGGACAACTGTTCTGGGGCTGAAGAACTTTCTGTGTTTGGAGGGCTAAAAGCCTTGGAACCAGAAAATTGTGTAAATAGAACATGCTTCCTTTATTTATTTGCTGGAATTTCCATGTATTTTATTCACTTTCTCCATACAATGTAAGTAATTGTTTATCATGCTTTCTGCTTTAATATATAGATATTTTCCCTCTTTGTCCATTTTCCCAGTCTCGCAAAGTTTTTCAAAATTTGAACCAAAAATAATTGGAAATTCCAGTTATTGTGTAAAGCCATGTTAGTCTTAAAAATTATTTCTTCTGCCCTGTGCTTCTTTGTTGTTGGAAGAGATCCTTGGTGTCGTTGTCTGCTCTGTCACCTCTTTGCTCTGCTGCCTCTCTGTGTCAAACTGATTCCATGATGAATGATGGCTCCTGAGCAGAGGGACAGCCACACTGAGGAAGCAGTGGCAGAGGCTGCAGAGATGGGCTCTGGGACCGCTGCCAAGCACTGATTTTTATGACACTTTTGGAAGGGTGAGTTCGGCCCCACAGTCCCAGAATATGTATCATCCTAGGTGTGAATCAGGCTTGTTTGAAGAAGTGACAGATGATTCCAGCTTTTTTGGTGGTGATGGCAGCCAGATAGAAAATCTGGGGAACTTGGGCCACTATGAATAGATAGTCTATGCTTACAATGTGTTTTATGGTGAGACTTTGGGCCACACAGGATCAGCTTAATCTGTGGAGGGGCTGGAGATTAAGGTCAGCCATGCAGGCAGGCAGTCATGTCTATGTGACTGAACCCCAATAAAACCACTGGGCACCAA
>NW_011889288.1:100978-102920 GCF_000151845.1 Pteropus vampyrus | reverse complement strand
TGAGGAAGCAGTGGCAGAGGCTGCAGAGATGGGCTCTGGGACCGCTGCCAAGCACTGATTTTTATGACACTTTTGGAAGGGTGAGTTCGGCCCCACAGTCCCAGAATATGTATCATCCTAGGTGTGAATCAGGCTTGTTTGAAGAAGTGACAGATGATTCCAGCTTTTTTGGTGGTGATGGCAGCCAGATAGAAAATCTGGGGAACTTGGGCCACTATGAATAGATAGTCTATGCTTACAATGTGTTTTATGGTGAGACTTTGGGCCACACAGGATCAGCTTAATCTGTGGAGGGGCTGGAGATTAAGGTCAGCCATGCAGGCAGGCAGTCATGTCTATGTGACTGAACCCCAATAAAACCACTGGGCACCAACGCTCAGGTGAGCTTCCCTAGTTGGCAATACCCCATGCATGTCGTCACACATCATCGCTGGGAGAATGAAGTGCTGTTGATACAACTCCACTCGAGAAAATAAGTGGAAGCTTACTCCTGGTCTCTCTTGGACCCTGTCTCATGTACCTCTTCCCTTTGCTGATTGTAATCTGCACACTTTCACTGTAATAAAGTGCAGCATGAATGTAACAGCTTTGCAAGTTCTGTGAGTCCTCATTGAACCCGAGGTTGGTCTTAGGGAGCCTGACTACACCAGGGAAGTGACTGCCCAAGGTCATGGAGCTAAAAAGTGGTGGGGCTTGCATCCACGTCTAGGTCACTAAGAATAGTTATGAAATGGGGGGAAGGAGTGGAGGGAGATGTAGCTGACACTTAAGGGGTGTGGTGACATTTGATGAAGGTAGAGGATACATAAATAAATGAATATATCTACCAAATATTTACTGAGCAAATGTGATATACCACTTGGTGGTCCAGGCACTGATTAGGGTCACTATGACATCTTAGAGTGGGAAGACACAGCCTGTAAACCAAAGACACAAGATGATTTCAGGTATGTAACGTGCTGAAGGAAAGAACACTACACAGGAAGCCATTGATCTATGCTAGGCACAGTTCCGAGGCATTAACTCTTTCCATCCTCATATAAAACCTGTATAACTCATACTATTCTTACCAGGTTGAAGCACAGAGAGGCTCAGTTTTTGGCAGGGGTCACACAAGTAGTAAGCAACAGAGCTGGGATTTGAACCTAGGCAGCCTGGGCCCAGGGTCCATGCTCCTGACCACTATACCCAGTGATCTTCAAGGAAGTGATCACACAGGCCTGATGCAAATGCTTCTGGCTCGAAAGACACTGGATGGTGATGCACATGTAGAGACAGAGCAGTCGCAGAGGAATAGATTTGAGGACCTGAATGAGTGTGGGTGTCATCTCAGACACACAAATTGGTGACACTTCCTTGAAGGTCACTGGGTATAGTGGTGGGATGATGGTGGATGATGGTGGATTCTACAAGTGTGAACTTCAGAGACCACACCATTTAACACTTCTAGCCACACATCTTTCTATAGAAGGGTGTACATCCTTCTTATACAACGTGTGGTCAGAACAATCCTATTTTGTAGAAAAATTGGAGAGAATAGAATAAAATCAATAGCTAAATAGCTAAAACATTTATGATAGCTCTATTCCAATTTACATTTCCACCAACAGTGTATAAGTGCTCCCTCTTCCGCACATCCTCACCAGCAAATATTCTCTTTGGTCATTTTGATAATAGAATTCCTAATAGATAGAATTACTGATAAACACAAACACACTAAATTTATAGTCTCATACATTTCCACAGGTATATCTATATATACATAAAAAAACCCAAAAGATTAAACAGTCATTTTGTGGAAAAAAATTAAACTTCCAATTGTTTTTTGAAAGAATGTGATGTGTTTGCAATTGGATGCAAACACTCCAATCCCACCATAGAGAAACAAAGAGCTCTCACAGGCAATTTGTGATCAAGAAAGTAAATGACTAACCAATGCACA
>NW_011889288.1:100537-100928 GCF_000151845.1 Pteropus vampyrus | reverse complement strand
TAAATGACTAACCAATGCACATATATAGACAGCCTCACAAGTAACAAAATATTTGCAGAGTAAAGCTCATTAGCATTCCCCTTGTCATATAGTAAGTAAACTTTTAATGTGAAACCCAGGGTGAAGGAAGATACTGTGAGATGCTTGTCTCATGAAATACTGTGGCAAAGATATAATTGCAAGCATTCCTTGGAAATTTCTCATTGACATGAAAACAGTCAGATATGCCACATCTGAAAACTAAAAAAAAAAAAAAAATCGTCACTTCACTTTCTATCCCTCCACAGCTAACACCCAATTTCTCTATCCTTGTTAATTTATATGATCTTAGAGCCACTTTGTGCCTCTCATTCCTCCCTCTAATTGACCTTCCATTGTTATCATTTAATTG
>NW_011889288.1:97970-100487 GCF_000151845.1 Pteropus vampyrus | reverse complement strand
CAAAAATGAGCATTTGTTCCTCTGCCATCCTTTCCTGCTTTTCTGCTTGCTGCCCTGATGACTGGGCCCAGGATCCAGCCAGCAACAGGGAGCTCACAGCTGTCCCAGGTAGGAACTTTCAGAGAACGGGCTGCTGGTACTGGCTGCTCCTTCTCCCCATCCCCTCCTCCTGCAGGCAGATCCTGAGGCTGTGAGAGGCAGCTTCTTTATGACACCCAGTCCACTGCCTGACACCCGGGGCTCTGACCTGTGGTAGCTCTTTTGCGCAGATCCCACACTCAGACATGTTAGTGTGTAGTTTGGGTGTATATTGTTGAGTTTTAGATGTTCAGCTTACTGTTTCAAGGGGAGAGATCTGAGGACGTCTCTCACTCTGCCATGTTTCCTCCTTCTTCCACATTTAAGTTGTACTTCATCCAACTATCACTTACTTAGCGTTATCGATATGTTTTTGTTGTGTGTATATTTTTCTGGTTGAGTTGAAGTTTTGCCTTGCCACCAGAATGATGTCCTCACAATGGCAGAGGAACTGTTAGAAAATGTGTTGACCGTTTGGCACACACCTTCCACAATTTGCAGTAATCGAGACACCCACTTCACTGAGCAAGTCATATGAGCCTTGACAAATGGCCTTGAACATTCTTGGAATCATCACTGACCCTATCTATCACCTCAAATATCAGGCTAGGTCTAGAGAACTAAGGGAAGAACTGGATTCAAGGCAGAACAAGTTTAATTACACAGGCCTGAACCAATGATGAAATGATGACAATTTTTATGACTTTTTTTGTTTGAGATTGCTGACTTTTTAGTGTTTTTCATTCCATATCAAAGGAAACTTATTTACCTATGACTTAAAATTAAGTAAATTATATCTCTGTTAGCAGAATTGAAACATTTATTTTTTCTCCCTACTTGATCCGCCCAGGAGTCAGAAACTTTTAATGAGTGAATATTTTATTTTCATAGCAAATTGATTATTTGCATATGTTCAACAAGAACCTGTTTTCTTATTAACAGGATACAATTGGAAACTGGTTTTATTACTAATCCTTTGACTAGAATGTCACAATAGGGAGACATGCATAGACTCATACATGACTAGAAAGCTTTGACAAATTAAGAGACTTATGGAAACCAATAAAAGCCCCTTTTGGGAAAATAGCCTGGTACCTTGTTTACATGGTTCACAGCCAACCCTCCAGGTAAGGAACAAAGCCTGCTTCCTAGATACTGCAAAGAAAAAAATCTCTTGGGGGAAAGGGAAGGTGAATACAAAATGTCCTTACCCCAGTGAAGCAAAATGAATGAATTGAGACACTTAGGGTCAGTTTCCTCCCAAAACATTCACTGGATAAATGTCTGTATAACATTGCTATTGCTGCTGTAACAAATCATTACACTAGGAGTTTAAAAGAAAGAAATTTATTCGCCTATAATTTTGGAGGTCAGAAGTCTGTTGCGAGTCTCAATGGATTAAATCAAGATGTCTTCCGAGCAAATTCCTTCTGGAGGCTCCAGGAGAGAATCCATTTCCTCTTCTATTCCAGTTTTTCACGGTCAGAAACATTCCTTGGCTCACAGCACTTTCTCCATCTTCAAAGCCAGCAGTGTAGCACCTTCCATTCTCCCTCTAATTCCAACTATTCCTCCTTCCTGTTCCACATTCTAAGACCATGGTGATGGCATTAGTCTCACCTGCATAATCATGGCCAATATGTAAATCTTAAAGTTAACGCATCAGCGAAAGTATTCCAAAGGCTCCCTTTAATGTAGGGAGGAGGCAAGAGAATTAAATGTTAAATCAAGCTGTCTTCAGAGCCTGCAATGTGCTGCTGCCAGACCTCAGGAGACCTACAGAACAAAGGAAGGTTCCTATTGGGATTACTCACAAACCATTTACCCACACTGTGAAGAGAAAACAGAGTCTTTAAGTCATACCCTACACAAAATATATATTCTCCAAGCAAAGAACCTGTAAGAAATCTATAGATCAAACACAGGGATGGCTAGCAGGCTTTCCAACTGCATACTCATGACTTTCACTCTACATACCCTTATCTTTCACACTGTATACCCACACTATCAAAGGAAAATAGGTAAACAAAGTCTTTAAGCTGTAATTCATAGAAACTGAGTGATATAGAAACTGAATTCCCTGAAAACCCAGGGCCTTTGTCTTGACTTTGTCTGTCTGTCTTTTGATCTGTCATTTTTTTCCCGGTGTGTTCCCTACGTCTCTCTGTCTCTCTCAGTTCTCTCATTCTCTGCCTCTGAGAGGAGACCATGTCTCTGTCTGAAGAGCATTATTCCTTTTTTAAATAAACTTTCCTTTTGACTCTAACTCTGGCGTGCTCTTGAATTCTTTTCTGCACTCAGACAAGAACCCTCTCTTGGCACAAGACTTGATTTTCCATTTGGCGGGATTTGCCCTGTTCTGCATCACCTTAATCTCTCTTACAAAAAAAAATAACATATTCTAAGTTTTTAGGGATGAGGATGTGAACATTCTATGGA
>NW_011889288.1:96576-97896 GCF_000151845.1 Pteropus vampyrus | reverse complement strand
TCTTGTATGACTACATATGTATGAATCTTGTTTTCTTTTCCATTCAGCCACCTTACATCTAGTCTTTTTTAAAATTAATTTCATTAGGGTAACATTGGTTAATACAATTATATAATTTTCAGGTGTACATTATAATTTAACATCTGTATATTCTATTGTGTTTAACACTCAAAGTCCAGTTTCCTTTAGCTGTTATATATTGGATCCCTTTTACCCACTTCACCCTCCCCCTACCCTCTATATTTGATCCCCTTACCCTATCTACATCTCTCCTCCTCCCCCACCCCCTACTCTGGTAACCATTGGCCTGTAGTCCATGTCCATAATATCTGTTTGTTTGTCTTGTTCCTTTGTTGCTTTTAGGTTTATATCTCACATATAAGTGATATCATGTGATTTTCAACTTTTTCAGTCTGCTTTATTTTGCTTAGCATGATTATCTCAAGTTCCAGCCATGTCGTAGCAAATGGCAGTATTTCATCTCTTCTGATGGCTGAGTAATATTCCATTGTATATATGTACCACAGCTTCTTTAGCCAATCATCTATTGTAGGACATTATGGTTACTTCTATGTCCTGGCCACTGTGAAGAATGCTGCTATGAACATTGGTGTGCAAAATATCTTTACAGATGTGATTTTTTAAAGTATTTGGGGTAAATACTAAGTAGAGAGATTTCTGGATCATATGGTAGATCAATTCGTAGTTTTTGAGGAACCTCGATACTGTTTTCCATAGTGGCTGCACCAGTATGCAGGGTATGAGGGTTCCTTCTTCTCCGCATCCTCTCCAGCATTTGTTATTACTTGTCCTGTTGATGATAGCCATTCTAACAGGTGTAAGATGGTATCTCATTGTGGTTTTTATTTGCATTTCCCTAATAGCTAGCGATGTTGAGAATCTTTTCATATATTTGTTGGCCATTTGTATGTCCCCTGGGGAGAAGTGTTTGTTCAGATCTCCTGCCCATTTTTTGATTGGATCGTTTTTTTTTTAATTGTTATTGAGTCATGTGAGTTCTTTGTATATTTTAGATATTAGGCCTTTAATGATGTGTTGCTTGTAAACATATTTTCCCATTCAGATGGTGTCTCTTTTGCTGAGCAGAAGCTTTTTAGTTTGATGTAGTCCCATTCATTTATTTTTGCTTTTATTTCCATTGCCTTTGAGGTCAAATTCATAAAATCCTCTTTAAGTCTAAGGTCCTTGAGTTTAGTTCTTATGTTTTCTTCTATGCATTTTATTGTTTCAGGTCTTATATTCAGGTCCTTAATATATTTTGAGTTAATTTTGGTGTGTAGCGATAGACAACAGTCGAGT
>NW_011889288.1:89600-91576 GCF_000151845.1 Pteropus vampyrus | reverse complement strand
GGGATTTGCCCTGTTCTGCATCACCTTAATCTCTCTTACAAAAAAAAATAACATATTCTAAGTTTTTAGGGATGAGGATGTGAACATTCTATGGAGGCCCTTATTCTGCCTAATACAAAGTCTCTTTTAGAAGTGTATTATTTGTTGACACTCAAAGGCCATTATATAAAAAAACACAGAATTCATCACAGTCTCTGGAATGAGTAAATACAGTCATGTGCAGTATGAAGATATTTCGATCAACGAGAAACCACATATAAAACAGAGGTCTCAAAGAATATTATGTTGCTGAAATATTCCTATCAGTTAGTGACAATAGAACCATGGTAACAGCTTAATGAACGGCATTAACAAAGACTTAGCATTGTATTCCTATTGCCTACAGTATGAAATAGAGCAACATGTTTAATAGGTTTGTAGCCTATGAGCTGTAGGGGCGGAGAATTGATCAACCCCAAATATGTCAATTTGGCATAATGGTTATTTTAGGCAGGTTAATTTTAAGAAACAGAAGACATGGGAGTATCTCTCAAAAACAAGTACAAGTTACATTTTGTTAGGGACATTTACATTTGTAATGAAAATCTCCATTTGTAAGGGTATCTCCTTGGCTGTACTAGAAAGCAGTGACCTTATCACCAGAAATTTTTATCAATGGAGAAGCCAATGGAGAAAAAAATCTACATAACACTCTTTCTCTATTTACTATGCTTTACATCAATGTCACACAGTTCTCTCCTTGTTGAAAAAGGAAATGGCAATTTTTTGAAGCTATCAGGGATTTTTGAAGCTATTAGTGTCCCACTGAAGTCAATGCATCAAAGACTCAAGGGACCTAGTCAAGTCAGAGTCCTCAGTCTAGGCTTTTGTGAGAACTTTGAGAGATGAGACCTCTGGCAGGCAGGAGAGTCATGGAAAAGGAGTAACAAATACAGGATTTATTTGACTTCTCAATCAGTCCCTTGGGAACAAAGAATCAGCAGGAAAAATTTTCATTCCATCCAGACCAGTGTCCCACAGGGAAATCTGGGCTCAGAGGTGGGAGCAACAGTGGAAACAGTGTCTGATGAGCAGATAAAGGGAGTTGAAAATATCTCCTCTGCTGTAGTCCCTTGGTGTGTGTATCTTTGGGCTCGAAGGAGCATAGTTATTGCTTTTGACTCCTAAGCTGGCTCAGAGACCAATGCTTCACTCTTTCCTGCTGTCTTGTCTGGGGACAGAGCTTCAGTCTCTTGTATCAATCATCCAGGGAAGAATTCAGACTTCTGCACGTAGTCCTCCCTCTCAGAGACCCCACCCAGGTGAGTCAGACAGCCAGCCCAGCAGCTACTTCAGGAGAGGATCAGAGGGCACAGAATGTGAGAACTTGTTCCTGAGGTCCTTTGAGAGCCTAACCATCCTCGCCTAGAGCTGAGAGATGCCATGTTGTTTACCAAGTATACTGATTAATATAAAAATAATTTGATTAATATTTAACAAGGAAAGTGTTACAAAGCAGAAAGAGTTCATTCACCTGGCACCAGCAGAGCTAAACACTAAACACCAAGAATTACAGTAGATAAAGATTAGCTATTTTATTATGAATGGTACCCCCCAGGAGACTGAGAAGCTAGCTAATGCTCAGAAGCCTGATGCCTTGATCCAGGGTTGGGGGCATGTTTTTAAGGAAATAGGGGGAACAGGTATGCGGAAGCACTGGTGAGGCAAGTTTTAGTTGGAGGACCTTGGAGTTGGCCTTTTAGGATAAGAAGAGTCTTCTTAGATCTTCCTGGACAACAGACCCAGTGGTTCAGAAAGGTTTTGAGCCGGTTATGTCCTTATCTTATGGCTCCACAGAGGTGGGTAGGGTGTGGGAGACTTTGATTCTGCACACAGCTGGAGGTCAAGTTTCCCTCTGGGCATGCTTGGCTACGTGGCATGATTGCCGTTTTGGTCTGTTGTCTCAGAAAAGCAACGCAGTAGTGAGGAATATGGAG
>NW_011889288.1:86032-89550 GCF_000151845.1 Pteropus vampyrus | reverse complement strand
TATCTTTGGGCTCGAAGGAGCATAGTTATTGCTTTTGACTCCTAAGCTGGCTCAGAGACCAATGCTTCACTCTTTCCTGCTGTCTTGTCTGGGGACAGAGCTTCAGTCTCTTGTATCAATCATCCAGGGAAGAATTCAGACTTCTGCACGTAGTCCTCCCTCTCAGAGACCCCACCCAGGTGAGTCAGACAGCCAGCCCAGCAGCTACTTCAGGAGAGGATCAGAGGGCACAGAATGTGAGAACTTGTTCCTGAGGTCCTTTGAGAGCCTAACCATCCTCGCCTAGAGCTGAGAGATGCCATGTTGTTTACCAAGTATACTGATTAATATAAAAATAATTTGATTAATATTTAACAAGGAAAGTGTTACAAAGCAGAAAGAGTTCATTCACCTGGCACCAGCAGAGCTAAACACTAAACACCAAGAATTACAGTAGATAAAGATTAGCTATTTTATTATGAATGGTACCCCCCAGGAGACTGAGAAGCTAGCTAATGCTCAGAAGCCTGATGCCTTGATCCAGGGTTGGGGGCATGTTTTTAAGGAAATAGGGGGAACAGGTATGCGGAAGCACTGGTGAGGCAAGTTTTAGTTGGAGGACCTTGGAGTTGGCCTTTTAGGATAAGAAGAGTCTTCTTAGATCTTCCTGGACAACAGACCCAGTGGTTCAGAAAGGTTTTGAGCCGGTTATGTCCTTATCTTATGGCTCCACAGAGGTGGGTAGGGTGTGGGAGACTTTGATTCTGCACACAGCTGGAGGTCAAGTTTCCCTCTGGGCATGCTTGGCTACGTGGCATGATTGCCGTTTTGGTCTGTTGTCTCAGAAAAGCAACGCAGTAGTGAGGAATATGGAGACACCCCATTCAGTGATGGGAGGAAAGGCTGGGCCCTACGGCTTCAGGAAGGGCCCAGACACCAGGGCTGACTTACTCATTGATGCCGACAGTCCGTTCCAGAACCATGATAACCTTTGGTGGAGATGGAGGTGGAGGTGGAGGTGGAGGTGTAACTTCCTCTTTGATAGGCTGAGGCTGGCGTTGGGGCTGGGGCTCGGGCTAGGGCTCAGGCTCCCGCGGGGGTGGTGCTCTGGTTACTGTGGGGGAAGAGAACAAAGGCATCCCCAGTGGGGGCGGCAATGAACGGCACCATCCAGTGAGAGGATGAACCGTCTTTGCCACCAGAACCTGTTGCTGGCTTCTGACTCCTACTGGCCAACCATCTAGCCTATTGTTTCCCAAACATACCTGATCCACAGAATAAGCAGGGGTTGGCTTTAAAATATCAAGGCCAGGGCCCCTTCCCTGGAGATTCTAATTCAGTGGGTACTGTGTATTTTTAACAATTGCTTGGGGCGATATGTTCTGTACCTCAAATTCTTCTTCTGTAAAATGGAGATAATAGTAGTACTTCTCTCAGAGGGTACAAATGAGAGTTATATGAGGTAATGCATGTAGTGCTTATCACAAGAATCTGGGAACATTACACATATATTAGTATTTCAAAGATCTTTTCCTGAATTGTGTGATAATTCACGTAGCCCAGTGGTCCCCAAATTGTTCTGATAAGCATCACAGACCGGCCTGTCCTCGGGAAGTCTGACTCAATAGGTCCTCACTGAGGCCCAAGGATCCTGTTTCTAACAAGTATTCCAGGTGATTCTTATCCTCAGAGTAGTTTAGGAAATAAGTATCCTAACATGAAACAAATGGAGACCTCATCAGCTTCCACCTCTCCAAACACACACTTCCACTCCCATACCGTATTTTAAAACACCTGCACTTGGAGGTGTGCGATCTGAGCTGCAGATGAGGACTTGAGGAGAGGGGAGACATGGTGGAGACAGCAGTCAGGGGGCCTGCCTGGTAGAGGGTTGCATGCTGGAGATCAGGCCTGGTTATCAGCCCTGGCTCAGCCACTTGCCAGCTGTGTGGTCTTGGGTAAGTTAATGAACCTGTCTGGCTTATTTCTTGTCTGAACCTTCGTTTGGGGCTTCGATGAAGACTTGTTGAGATCTCAAGGCCCAGTAGGTGCTGATTTTAATAGAAGAAAAGAAGTCTGATACTAAGTATTCGTAAGGAAAGGGAGAGAGAAGTGGTCAGAGAGAGGCTGGAGGATGAAGGTGGGAGTTGTGTTTGATACCAGAATTAAAAGCACGTGGGAGGTGATGGGGCTAAGACCAGGCCCCTGCTATTGTCACCAGACAACAAACCCAGTGGTGACCTCTCTGGGTTGCCACAGACCTTGTGGCCTGATGCTGGACTGTAGGTGTTTCCAATAGCAGTATAAGTTCATAAATGTATTAGTGTTTAAAAAAGAAAGAAAAGAAATAAACTCACTATCTCATTAAGCAGGCTAGGAGCATTTTGAGCTGAGTCTGCAGTTACAGAAGTGATTGTTGAAATAAGCCACGCCAGGATCATTGGTAACAGTGATGGGATTGGAAGTTTGGTTGGATGAGAATGAAGAAGGAAGGGGAGGCATAAAGTGGTTCCAGTAAAATCAGAACGTACACAAGAAGTTTTGCAGTTCAGGGAAGTAGGAAAACAGAGTATTAGGTGTGGGGGCATGGTCAGTGAAGTGAGGGCATTTCTAAAAAATTTTTAAGAGCAGCTTTATTTTGAGCATATTTTATACTCTTTAAAAATATCCAGATCCAGGCAGTAGATGCAACCTTGCAGCAGCTGTTCCTGGTGGAAACATTTCACAGTATTATTTCTCATGCTGCGTAGTCACATAAAAATATTACTTAATAAGTCTAAAGAGGAATACTCAACAGTTTGACATTGCAATTACTCTAATCCTAGTGCAACTGCATATATTTTGGATTTATAAGACTTTTAGTTCACTGGAAATAGTGCAATTTCTTTACTCAGTTTGTATAATGATAACTGAGTTTTTATTATGGTTTTGAATTCCAAACTTTTTAAAAATTTTGGAATTTTTTCCTCTAAAGTTTTTTGAGTGAATTACCTGGTTTGACAATGAATTACCCATGCCGGCTGCCTCTTCTCTGCACATGGCTCTCTACTGGGCTCTTTATTCTTATTGCTTTTCTCTCGTTGGCAGGAATTGGCATTTCAAAACTATTCTTCATTTACTACAGTGGATTCAATATTTTTGTGACTATGTCCCAAAGTAAGTCATGCCTTTTACATTGCGATCCAGTATGCTTATACGCAAACACACACACGACAAAGAGAACCATAAATCTTTTATGTGTGTACCTTTACTATAGGTAACACACTCTCATATTTTTTTTTGTGCCTTCTTGATTCTATTTTAATTCTTGCAAACCATAGTCTACACCCTAGTGGGTCCTAATACAGAATATGGAAAACATTCCTCTGGCATGTCCTCCACACCTAGGTCAGTGTTCCTTCTGTCTCTTCTTTCTCTCATCAGCAGCAATTTCTGTGAGAGCATGTTCTCTCATCCCTCCAAGGAATACTTCTTTATTCAACTACTGTTCCCAACTCAGCTAAGTTAGTGGGGAGAGTGGTGATGTGCATAACATGATA
>NW_011889288.1:84149-85437 GCF_000151845.1 Pteropus vampyrus | reverse complement strand
ATTGCAATTACTCTAATCCTAGTGCAACTGCATATATTTTGGGTTTATAAGCATGTTAGTTCACTGGAAACAGTGCAATTTCTTTACACGGTTTATATAATGATAAGTGAGTTTTTATTATGGTTTTGAATTCCAAACTTTTTAGAAATTTTGGAATTTTTTCCACTAAAATTTTTTGACAGTGAATTATCTGGTTTGACAGTGAATTACCCATGCCGGCTGCCTCTTCTCTGTACCTGGCTCTCTACTGGGCTCTTTATTCTTATTGCTTTTCCCTCGTTGGAAGGAACTGGCATTTCAAAACTATGCTTCATTTACTACAGTGGATTCTATATTTTTGTGATTGTGTCTCAAAGTAAGACATGCCTTTTACATTGTGATCCAGCATGCTTATACACAAGTACACTCATGACAAAGAGAACCATAAATCGGTTATGTGCGTACCTTTACTATAGGTAATACACTCTCATATTTTCTTTTGTGCCTTCTTGATTCTATTCCAATTCTTGCAAACCATGGTCTGACACCCTAGTGGGTCCTAATACAGAATACAGAAAACATTCCTCTGGCATGTCCTCTACACCTAGGTCAGTGTTGCCTCCTTCTCTTTCTCTCATCATCAGCAATTTCTGTGAGAGCACATTCTCTCATCCCTCCAAGGAATATTTCTTTATTCAGCTACTGTTCCCAACTCAGCTAAGTCGGGGGGAGAGTGGTGATGTGTATAACATGATACGTGCCTCATGGCACTCACTGTGTAGCAGGGAGAAAAGACATGGAATTTTTTAAATTACACAATGCGAACTACTACACCTAAATTAAGTGCATGAGAAAGTGTCCTTTTCCTGTGATGATGTTGAGCAAGGGATTTGAAGGAGAGGATCCAAGCAATCTGAAAGAGATGGAGTTTGAAAGATGGAGAGGAGATGAAAAAGTCCAGTGGGAGACTCCAAGCAGAGAGAAGCACATGTGTAAAGGCTCTGAGTCTTGGCGCTGTGGCGTCAGGTGAAACCGGGAGTCAAGTTCAACATTTGGGAGTCAGTGTGAGTGAAGGCAGAGTGTTGTGAGGGTGAAGCTGATGGAAAGATCACAGAGATTTGAGCTTCATATTTGAAGCCATGGAATGTGCTTTTATCTCCCTTGGGGAATCATAAGAATAGAGTTACATTCAGGAAGTTTGATGTCAGCTTATAATATACAGAAATTTCCAGGAGTCAATGTGATCATCAGTCTAGCAGGCTTCCAGTCTGTCATAGATGGAAGACGACAAGACTGGAATACAGCTGTG
>NW_011889288.1:81862-84099 GCF_000151845.1 Pteropus vampyrus | reverse complement strand
TCTCTTTCTCTCATCATCAGCAATTTCTGTGAGAGCACATTCTCTCATCCCTCCAAGGAATATTTCTTTATTCAGCTACTGTTCCCAACTCAGCTAAGTCGGGGGGAGAGTGGTGATGTGTATAACATGATATGTGCCTCATGGCACTCACTGTGTAGCAGGGAGAAAAGACATGGAATTTTTTAAATTACACAATGCAAACCACTACACCTAAATTAAGTGCATGAAAAAGTGTCCTTTTCCTGTGATGATGTTGAGAAAGGGATTTGAAGGAAAGGATCCAAGCAATCTGAAAGAGATGGAGTTTGAAAGATGGAGAGGAGATGAAAAAGTCCAGTGGGAGACTCTAAGCAGAGAGAAGCACATGTGTAAAGGCTCTGAGTCTTGGCTCTGTGGCGTCAGGTGAAACTGGGAGTCAAGTTCAACATTTGGGAGTCAGTGTGAGTGAAGGCAGAGCCCCGTGAGTGTGAAGCCAATGGAAAGGTCACAGAGATTTGAGCTTCATATTTAAAGCCATGGAATGTGCTTTTATCTCCATTGGGGAGTCACAAGAATAGAGTTTCATTCAGGGAGTTTGATGTCAGCTTATAATATACAGAAATTTCCAGGGGTCAACATGATCATCAGGCTAGCAGGCTTCCAGCCTGTGATGGATGGAAGATGACAAGACTGGAATACAGCTGGGGAACTGGAGACTGAGAGGTGAGGAAGCAATGGAGACACTGGAGAGGTAGAAGAATATAATCAGTCTCATCTCATCACCAGTGATAACCATTCATTTACCAACAGGAAGAGACTGTGCTATGCATGTTACATATAATGCTCAAATTTGTCACCACTCTGAATGGATACCATGGTCTGCACTATTTGAGTGAGTACATTAGCACTTAGAAGATCCAGTGTGTGTCCTCATTCAAAAAACTAAGAGGTGGTACATCATGGAATCAAAACCTGGGTTTCCGATTTCCAGAGTTATGCCCTTAATGTCATTTACAAATGTCTCTTCCTGTTTCAGCTTTAAAAAATGCTTTTTATGCACATTATAAATATCTTTTGGTAAATTGTGTGTTTATTCTCTTTGTACCTTTCTGGTGGGATATTCAATTTGTAAGGTGTCTCGACACCATAAAAATGTTGTTTTCTTTCTGTTTAAAATAAATTGTTATTTGTACTTTAGGTTATTCTGGGCATCAGAGCTATATAACTGCAGTTAGAACATTGCCAGAACAAAGGAAGCTTTCTCCTCATCACAGCCTCAGGGGCCACTCCAGCTTACTACATCTCTCTCTCTCACCATTTTATCTCTCCATTTAACTTATTTTTTAAAAACACAGACTAGAAAGTGGTCACATTAAAATGGAGGCCCATTTTTACATGTCCCTTGGAGGCCTACCAACTGGAATTCAGGTGCTATTTCTGTATGTCTTAGGAGAAAGATAATCTGATGTTGACAGCTTGGCCTCTATCTTAGTTTCCAAATTCTTGTGGATGGGGGTGAGTAGAGCCTGGTAGTCACATGGCCCCAGGTGGTCATATTTGCATTTGTGTGCATTGTGTGTGTGTGGTTGTGACTATGTGTCTGTGGATGTGGGTGTGTGTGGTTTGTGGAGCATGAGCAGTTCTCAGTACAGGTGTACTTAGCTCATTTACTCCAGAATGTGTCCCTTAAAATACAGACCCCAGAATGTTAACCAACAGATGGAAATAAAGAAGGGATCACTCCTACTCACGGGATCCGTTGGAAACAAAATGGATAAAGTGGGAGGAATGACATCTGCACTCCGTGCATCTTAAAGTTTCATCTGTAGCAGACAGACCATCTCATTCCTCCACATTCTCTGACACCATCCCTATCACTCTCCCTCTTGCTCATTTTCCCCACCACAGTGCTTCGTTTTGAGACTATATTACTTGAAACAAGTAAGTATCAACCTCACGATCTTTGCACTGGCTCTTTCTCATGCAGACTAATCACTTCTCCAGAAATCTTTCTGCCTTCCCTGGGTCTTCCTTGAGGTCTCTGTTGTACAGCACCTTGTTTGCAAGTCTTTCTCCATTTGCAGTAAAATAACACACTCATTCACTTTCATTTATTCCTACTTTCTCATTCGTTAACACACTAGCACAGACTGACATGATATATGATTTTTTGTTTGCTTATATTCTTTCTCACTTTTAATTATAGAAAATTTTATTTTTCAGCACTCTACACTTTTTGACTAGCAAATGGTCTAATC
>NW_011889288.1:78908-81812 GCF_000151845.1 Pteropus vampyrus | reverse complement strand
ATATACAGAAATTTCCAGGAGTCAATGTGATCATCAGTCTAGCAGGCTTCCAGTCTGTCATAGATGGAAGACGACAAGACTGGAATACAGCTGTGGAACTGGAGACTGAGAGGTGAGGAAGCAATGGAGACACTGGAGAGGTAGAAGAATATAATCAGTCTCATCTCATCACCAGTGATAACCATTCATTTAACAACAGGAAGAGACTGTGCTATGCATGTTACATATATTGCTCAAACTTGTCACTACTCTGAATGGATACCACGATCTGCACTATTTGGGTGAGGAAATTATCACTTAGAAGGTCCGGTGTGTGTCCTCATTCAAAATACTAAGATGTGGTACATCCTAGAATCAAAATCCGGTTTTCCAATTTCCAGAGTTATGCCCTTAATGTCATTTACAATTGTCTCTTCCTGTTTCAGCTTAAAAAAATACTTTTCATGCACATTATAAATATCTTTTTGTAAATTGTGGGTTTATTCTCTTTGTACCTTTCTAGTGGGATATTCAATTTGTAAGGTGTCTTGACACCATAAAAATATTGTTTTCTTTCTGTGTAAATAAATTGTTATTTGCACTTTATAGGTTATTCTGGGCATCATAGCTATATAACTGCAGTTAGAATATTGCCAGAGCAAAGGAAGCTTTCTCCTCATCACAACCTTAGGGGCCACCCCAGCTTACTACATCTCTCTCTATCTCTCTCTCACCATTTTATCTCTCCATTTAACTGATTTTTAAAAACACAGAATAAAAAGTGGTCACATTAAAATGGAGGCCCGTTTTTACATGTCCCTTGGAGGCCTACCAACTGGAATTCAGGTGCTATTTCTGTATGTCTTAGGAGAAAGATAATCTGATGTTGACAGCTTGACCTCTATCTTAGTTTCCAAATTCTTGTGGATGGGGGTGAGTAGAGCCTGGTAGTCACATGGCCCCAGGAGGTCATATTTGCATTTGTGTGCATTGTGTGTGTGTGCGTGGTTGTGACTGTGTGTCTGTGGATGTGGGTGTGTGTGGTTTGTGGAGCATGAGCAGTTCTCAGGACAGGGGTACTTAGCTCATTTACTCCAGAATGTGTCCCTTAAAATACAGACCCCAGAATGTTAACTGACAGATGGAAATAAAGAAGGGATCACTCCTACTCACGGGATCCCTTGGAAACAAAATGGATAAAGTGGGAGGAACGACATCTGCACTCCCTGTGTCTTAAAGTTTCATCTGTAGCAGGCAGACCATCTCATTCCTCCACATTCTCTGACACCATCCCTATCACTCTCTCTCTTGCTCATTTTCCCTACCACAGTGCTTCGTTTTGAGACTATATTACTTGAAACAAGTAAGTATCAACCTCAGGATCTTTGCACTGGCTCTTTCTCATGCAGACTGATCACTTCTCCAGAAATCTTTCTGCCTTCCCTGGGTCTTCCTTGAGGTCTCTGTTGTACAGCACCTTGTTTGCAAGTCTTTCTCAATTCGCAGTAAAAATAACACACTCATTCACTTTCATTTATACCTACTTTCTCATTCGTTAACACACTAGCACAGACTGACATGATATATGATTTTTTGTTTGCTTATATTCTTTCTCACTTTTAATTATAGAAAATTTTATTTTTCAGCACTCTACACTTTTTGACTAGCAAATGGTCTAATCAGCATGTATCACTCAAACAAGTGAAAGAATTTCTCATTAAATCTTTAAAAAACATGATTTATTGGGTAAAATGCTGAGTGTAAGACGGAAATTTTTAATCAGAGATGTCACAGATGATACCTTGAAAAGAATCAGATCTCTACAAAACTATATGTGTATGTGTGCATGTATATGTATATGTGTGTGTATGTATATATATATATATGTACACTCAAATATACATATATATTTGAGTGTACATATTGTAGCATTTCATCATGTTTGTAATGCCCACTTGTGAAAATTATTTATGTTACTCTTTTCATTCCAAGTCATCACCTACACTTCATGGAGACAGAGAATCTTACAAGAGTTTCAGAATTTCTTCTTCTGGGACTTTCAGAGGAACCAGAACTGCAACCCCTCATATTTGGGCTTTTTCTCTCCATGTACCTGATCACTGTGCTTGGAAACCTGCTCATCATCCTGGCCGTCAGCTCAGACTCTCACCTCCATACACCCATGTACTTCTTCCTCTGCAACCTGTCCTTGGTGGACATCTGTTTCACCTCCACCACCGTCCCAAAGATGCTGGTGAATATCCAAACACTGAGCAAAGTCATAACTTATGGAGGCTGCATCACACAGATGTATTTTTTCCTACTCTTTGCAGGATTGGATGACTTCCTTCTGACTGTGATGGCCTATGACCGCTTTGTGGCCATCTGTCTTCCCCTGCACTATACGGTCATCATGAATCCCCGGGTCTGTGTGCTGCTGGTTTTTGCATCCTGGATCACGAGTGCCCTGTCTTCCTTACTGCAAAGCTTAATGGTGTTGCGATTACCCTTCTGTACAGACTTAGAAATCCCCCACTTTATCTGTGAACTCCATGAGATGATCCAACTTGCCTGTTCTGACACCTTTCTTATTAACATGGTGATGTATTTTATAGTTGGGCTGCTGGGTGGTGGTCCCCTGGCTGGTATTCTTTACTCTTACTCTAAGATTGTTTCCTCCATTTGTGGAATCTCATCAGCTCAGGGGAAATATAAAGCATTTTCTACCTGTGCATCTCACCTCTCAGTTGTCTCCTTATTTTACTGCACAAGCCTAGGAGTGTACCTCAGCTCTGCTGGTACCCACAGCTCACACTCAACTGCAATAGCCTCGGTGATGTACACAGTTGTCACACCCATGCTGAACCCCTTCATCTACAGTCTGAGGAATGAAAACATAAAGAGAGCTCTGAAACGATTCTTTGG
>NW_011889288.1:77013-77348 GCF_000151845.1 Pteropus vampyrus | reverse complement strand
AAAGAAATTTATTCACCTACAGTTCTGGAGGTCAAAAGTTTGACATGGGTTTCGATGAACTAAAATCGAGATGTCTGCAAGGCCAGTTATCTTCTCGAGGCTTCAGAAGAGAATTTGTTTCCTCTCCTATTTTAGTTTCTCATGGCCACAAGCATTCCTTGGCTCAAGAGCTTTCTCCACCTTCAAAGCCGGCAGTGTAGCATCTTCCAATCTCCCTCTGATTCCAGCTATTCTTCTTTCCTGGTCCACATTGAAAGACCATGGTGATTATACTAGTCTCACCTGCATAATCACAGCCAATCTCCTTAAAGGCAGCTGATTAGTAAACTTATTTC
>NW_011889288.1:72765-76963 GCF_000151845.1 Pteropus vampyrus | reverse complement strand
TTATTCTTTCCTTGCTTTGAAAAATAACATATTACGAATTTCTAGGAATTACAATTTAGATATCTTTTGGAGGCTCTTACTTAGCCTACTATAAAATTTTTTTCAGTAGTATATTATATGGTGTCATCATACAAGAAACCTTATGTAAAAGAATCGAACAAGGTATTTTTCAGAACAATGTCATGTGATGTCATTCATGAAACTTTATATAAAGTAACTGAACAATGAATGTATAATAGTCTCTGGGATGAGTGAATACACTATTTCTTCAAAATTACATGCAGAAATGACTCTTGGTTCAGGAGACTTAAAACTACTTGCACCTGACTCTAACACAGAACCGCAGCCTGGCTACTCACAGAGTGGTCCTCACTCCAGGACCTACAGCCTCAACATCATCTGGGAGATGGTTTGATTCTCAGAATCTCTGGGCCTACAAGGATCTTTTGAATCAGATTCTGCATTAGAACTAGAATCCTGGGTGAGTCACATGCACAGTGAAGTTGGAGAAGATCTGGTCTAGAATAAGTTGTCTCACCTTCTAAGTTGATAAATTGGGGCAGAATAATTAGTTATGTTGGGTGTTGTAGGTGTTTAGCAGCTCCCTAAATGTTACCAAATAGCCCAGGGACAACAACACCTTAGGTTGGGAACCACTGGCCCAGAGTTGAAAACTGGAAGTATCCCATCCTTTACTCAATTTGGAACTTAGGGCAGACACTAAACTCTTTTAAGCTCCACTTCTACATAAAGAAATGGAGTTCATTATACCATTACCTTATGGCTGGACTTATTGATAAATTAAATTGGACAAAGTCTATAAAGTGCTAAACTTAAAACGTGACATAAAAATATTGAAATGTATCTCCCATAATTAACAAATATTTTATAATAAGGGTCTGGATGACAGTTCGTAGCTTGTGACATAAGCACAGAATCCCTACTTATCCTAACAAATGTGTCATGAAGCCAGAGTGTGGTGCCCATGATTGCACATCAAAAGAACACAGCTCTCCGCTTGTTGTAGAGAGAATAGCAATTCTCTGGAGACCTCAGTCTGTGTCTCAACACAAATCTGCTTTATAGATCAATGGGACCTATTCCTGACCGATTTCTTTCATTTTTTTTAACCCCACTGGAGACAGGAGGTTTCGTTGATGCTGATGGGGCTAGGAACCGGGTTGGTGCGGGGGTGATGTGGGGGCTGGGTCAGTCAGCAATTCATAAGGCCTGGGCACATTGGGCCAAGTTAGGGCACATTCATCTTCTCAGGATTCTGTGGCTCCTTCTTTGGGGAAGGACGAGATCATCGTGAAGGGAGAGTAATTCAAAGAGCAACAAGGGAGAGGTTAGCGATGGTGGAGGTTCCTAACCTGAGGGAAGGCACCACAATAGGCAGCAACATCTGTGTGGAAAGCTGGGTCAGCTGGTCAGTAGGGGAACATGGGGAGGGCGCATGGGGTTGGCTTCTTGAAGAGATCCAACCTTGGCCTGGGTGAGCTCTCAAGAATACCTGGTATTCCAGAGGAGACTGGGGCAGAGCTCAAAGCCCCTTTCCCTGTGAGCCTCCTTAAAGTGACATAGGCATTCAGGGAGCCCCTTGGCAAAGGGTGCCAGGATCAGTCCTTAAGGCATAGATGGGGACAGACAAGGCTCCAAAGCACAACTGGAAGGGGTTGGGAGGCTGGTGCAGCATTCAAGCTGAGTGCCAGGGTCACAAGAAGACACAGGACCAGCCACACTTGACCAGTTTGGGGATGAGCATAGCCTGATTGCCTCAGAAACCACTTCCTTGATGCCATCCTCCCACAGGGCCTAGTGCTCAAGGTAGCACACAGCATGGATCTACTTGGCCGGTGCCTGGCCCTACCATGGTGGGATGCACTCCTGGCCCTTCTCCTTACGCACCACAGAGTGTAAGGCTTGGCCCTCAAGTCCTTCTTCGTGCCCATCAGGAGGATGGGCACATCAGGGCAGTGATGGCACACCTCTGGATGCCACTTGTGCCGCCCATTCTCAAAGAAAGGCAGACTGGCAAAGGAAAAAGAGACATTGGTCTGAGGGTAGGACAGTGAGCAGAGTCCATTGTACTCCTCCTGGCCCTCTGTGTCCTGCCAGGATCGGGTTCACTGTGAGCTCATCAACTAACTGCACCTTAGGGAGTTGTGGTGGGGTGTATTCCTTGGGGAAGGCATCAGTTGGGTAGCAGAGGAGCAGGCAATTCTTTCTCACATCCCCATCACCCACCACCACACAATTGATGCTCTGCATTGTGGGTGCAGCTGCTGCAGTGGAGACAATGCCCCCTCCCCATTCTGGGCCCCTAGGATGCAGTGACCTCTAGCCCTCTCTGTCATGGGGGAGCTAGGGGTGGCAGGATGCTTGAGAAGAACCTGATAGATTTTTTATTCTCAGACTTCAGAGAAAATATGAAATCAAAGATTGGGATAAGGTGGTAGGAGGTTAGACCTCTGGGAATTGAGAACACAAAATCATAAATATTAAGTTCATTTGACTTCTAACCTGGTCTTTTGGGTCATCGAATCATTAGGAAAAAATACTTTTCTGTTTATTCCAGAGGCCCAGAGGGAGACTATGTACTTAGAGGTTGGAATAACAGGAGGGAGATGTCCCTGATGAGCAGATAGAGAGAGCAGTAATACTTCCTCTGTGCAGTCCCTCAGCTTGTACAGCAATGGTGGGCAGGACATGGTTGTTGCTTTTGACTCTAAAGCTGGCTCAGAATTCATGTTTCAGTCCTTCTTGCTGTCTTGTCTGGGGACAGAGCTTCAATCTTCATCAACAACCATCCATGTAGGAATTTAGACTTCCACATGGAGCCCTCCCTCTAAGAGACCCCATCCAGGTGAGTCTGAGAGCCAAAGAGGTACTTCAGGAAAAAGTCAGATAGAACAGAATCTGAGAACTCTTACCTGTGTCACTGTGACCTTAATCAGCGCAGCCCAGAGACAGAAGGTCATTTTGTTTGTACCCTTGGTTAAGCTACTAATTTATAATTAATCTACTTATGCTAATATGTTAATAATCATGTACCTGTTTGAATCTGCACTACAGAGACCATAGTTGACAATTAAGTGATAGGCATGTGAGTCCAGTTGGGTGACCCTGTAGAATGAGTGAGACGCATCAAATGGTTTCGGTAAAGTGGAAACACATCTGAAGAGTTTTGTTGGTTAGGGAGCAGAAAATAGAGTGTTAGATGTGGAGGATAATGCGGTGAATTGAGAATGTTTGCATTAAATTTCTAAGGTGGGCTGTATTTGAGCGTGTCTTGTATTCATTGAAAAGATCCAGACCAGTGGAGTTTGAAACTACCTTGCCGCAGCTGTTCAGGAGACAAACTGTTAATTGCAGTATCTTATCTCATGTTGTTTATTCACATGGAAAATAATTATTTAACAAGTCTGAAGAGGAATACTAAATAGTTTTACTTTGCATTATTTCATTACTGGTGAGGCTGCATATGTTTTGGGTTCGTTACTCATTTATTTTCTCTACAACAGTTAATAAGATGCTTCAGTTCTGAATCTTTGGTGTGTGGTTACCATTATGAATATGAAAAGGATAGTTATATATATACAGTTGTCCATGTCTCCTGTGCATGCCTTATCTCCATTCCCCTTTGCAAATGTGGATCTTTGAATCCTCCCCTTTTCAGTCACTGTTGTCTCAATTTGTCCCTATGTATACTGAATATTCATTACTATCTCGGTATAGCAAATCTCTTCTTATTTTTTATGCTTATAATGCCCTGTTCTTAGTAAGGGTTGCACTTCTCTGCTTCTATCAGCCTGCCAGTCACCTTACTCCTATAATGGTGTTTTAGTGGAGAATTCTCTCAATTTTTGTATGTCTAGAAAGGTCTTAATGTCTCCTTCATATCTAAATGAGAGCTTAGCTGGTTACATTATCTTTGGCTGGTAGTTCCTTTCATTTGATAGTTTGAATATTTTATTTCACTCCTTTCTGGCTTGTAAGGTTTGTGCTGAGAAGTCTGAGGATAATCTAATGGATTTTCCTATATAGGTTACCGTCGTCTTTTCCTGGCTGCCCTGAGAATTCTGTCTTTGTCAGTGATTTTTGATAATTTTAATACAATGTGTCTTGGTGAAGGCCTTTTTGTGTTGAGATAATTGGGTGTTCTGTTGACTTCTTGAACTCCAAGCTCCAGCTCATT
>NW_011889288.1:69101-71423 GCF_000151845.1 Pteropus vampyrus | reverse complement strand
AATTGGGTGTTCTGTTGACTTCTTGAACTCCAAGCTCCAGCTCATTCCTTACATTTGGGACATTCTCTTCCACTATTTGTCTGAAAATGCTTTCTAGTCCCTGTTCCTTTCCCTCGCCTTCGAGAATGCCCATTATTCTTATGTTTCCTCTCCTGATGGTACCAGCTAGTTCTTGAACTTCTCTTTCATTATTTTTCATTCTTTGGTTTGTCTCTTCTTCCTTCTGATTTATTTCTAGATTTCCGTCTTCGATATCACTGACCCTTTCCTCCACTTGGTCAACTCTATTTCCCAAGATTATTATTTCATTTTTCAACTCCTACAGTGTGTTCTTCATCATCAGAAGTTCTACTTGGTTCTATCTGAGAGTTCCAATCACCTTGCTAAAGAACTCATCCTGCTCATCTAGTTTTTTTTATTTTTTCAATTCCTGAAATTGCTGATATTACTCATTTTGGATCTCATTGAGTTTTTTCAGAAGTACCATCCCAAATTCTCTATCATTTAAGTTGCATATTTCTATGTCTGTAAGCTTATTTTCTGGAGATTTTCCTTTCTTTCTGAGATGCCTTGTCCTCTTGGTTGTTCATGGTGTTTAATGGACTATTTCTCCACCTGGGCATTAATGGAAATGTATCCTGGTTTAATCCCAAAAACCAAAAAAGATTATTATGTAAAGTTCTCCTTTAGCCTTTTGCCAAGGAGGCATTTTTGTTTTGGTATCCAGTAGGTGGCATCTAATCCTTTGGATCCATGCTATATATAAAGCGTAAATAATGCCTTTTTTATTTTCTTATAGATGTTTAATCATGCTCGCTATTGTCGGCTTCAGTCCCTGTCAGTGTTAGCGATAGTTTCGGAGTTTTTGCTCAGGTTCCCTGGGGCTCTGCGGTTTCGATCTCAGAGGTTATGGGGGGAGGGGCTCTCTGGGTTTGGGATTTGGTGCTGTGGCTCACCCTAGGTCTTGCAACCACGGCTGGTATAACCAACTGTTTTTTCTCTGCTGTCCTTGCTTCTCTGCCATCCTGTTTCTCTGCTTCCTACCCTGATACCTGGGCACTGCCACCGGCTCTCACAAACAGGGCTGTTCAGGGAAGTCACTGCACCTTCTCCATCCCCTCCTACTGCAGGGAGCTCCAGCTGCTGGAGGCAGCTTCTTTGTTTCTCCCAGTCCACCAGCCAACACCCAAGGTTCTGACCTGTGGTAGATCTTATACGCAGATCCCACGCTCAGACATGCTTGTGTGCATTTTGGATATTTTTTGTTGTGTTTTAGATGTTTAACTTATTGTTGTTTCAAGGGGAGAGATCTGGAAATGTCTCTCACTCTGCATTGTTTCTGATATCACCTTCAGTCTAGAGTTTTAAGAGAATTTTAACTCAGGGTTGGAATAAGGTGCTGAGAGATGACACGTCAGGCGGATAGGAGAGTCATAGAGAAAGAGCAATGAAAACAGGATTCACTTGACTTCTAACCTTCTAACCGTTGTGAACAGAGAATCAGCAGGAAATATTTCCATTCAGTCCAGACCAGTGTCCTCCAGGGGAATCGGGGCTCAGAGGTGTGAGTAACAATGTAAAGAATGTCTAACAAGCAGATAGAAGGAGATAAAAGTGTCTCCTCTGCTGTATATGCAACCCTCGGCTTACAGGATGTATTTGTCATTTTGGATTCCTAAGTCTGGTTGGGTACCAGTGCTTCACTCCTTCCTCCTGTCCTATCTGGGGAAAGATCTTCGGTCTCCAGCATCTGCCATCCAGAAAAGTATTCAGACTTACTCACGGAGTCCTCCCTCTCAGAGACCTCATCTAGGTGAGTCACAGAGCCCAGCTAGTACTGCAGCAAAGGGTTGGAGAGGAAGGAACCTGAGATTTTCTAACTGAGGGCCCCTGAGAGCCTAACCAGCCTCACCCAGAGCCCAGAGATGGCTATTTTTGTTTATTGGGTTGACTAATATATTTAATGTGTCAAATTGGAGTATTTTCACCAACTTTGCTGTTTGACGTTGAATTCCTTTATATATGTAGAGATGTATTTGTGGTAAAGTATGACAATTTTTAAAGTGCAATTCTATCAGTCTGTCATATTGCGTTTCTCCCATTACTTTTATAGGTAAAAAGTTCTAGATCATATCCTATCTTGTGAATGGCATTCCTTTGCATTCAGTTAATGTTCACCTCTATTCTTTTCCTAAGCATATTGAAATCCATTATACAGGTAGATAGTTCTGCAGATACTACTTATTGAATTTTATGTCCTTTCTTTTAGAAATTAGTCTTTGATTTCTATTCAATTTCACTTATACGGTTACTTGAATCCAC
>NW_011889288.1:67468-69051 GCF_000151845.1 Pteropus vampyrus | reverse complement strand
AGAGCCCAGCTAGTACTGCAGCAAAGGGTTGGAGAGGAAGGAACCTGAGATTTTCTAACTGAGGGCCCCTGAGAGCCTAACCAGCCTCACCCAGAGCCCAGAGATGGCTATTTTTGTTTATTGGGTTGACTAATATATTTAATGTGTCAAATTGGAGTATTTTCACCAACTTTGCTGTTTGACGTTGAATTCCTTTATATATGTAGAGATGTATTTGTGGTAAAGTATGACAATTTTTAAAGTGCAATTCTATCAGTCTGTCATATTGTGTTTCTCCCATTACTTTTATAGGTAAAAAGTTCTAGATCATATCCTATCTTGTGAATGGCATTCTTTTGCATTCAGTTAATGTTCACCTCTATTCTTTTCCTAAGCATATTGAAATCCATTATACAGGTAGATAGTTCTGCAGATACTACTTATTGAATTTTATGTCCTTTCTTTTAGAAATTAGTCTTTGATTTCTATTCAATTTCACTTATACGGTTACTTGAATCCACTATAATCAACCTGGTTTTATTTTTTTCTTGCCTTTTTTTTTTTTTTTTGGTTTTTCCTTTTTTTCTTTTTTTTTTCTATATACATTCCCATATTTATGGAACCACATAAGTGAGCAAAATAAGTGAGATTTCCCTTCATTTGGCTCTCACATTATAATGGAGAAGGCCCAGTACAATGAAATGAGTGTGGTATGATGTCATGTCCTCAGGGATAAATGTGCAAAGCAAGGGGATCAATAGTTGTGACATAAACTAGATTTTATAGAGCATATCTGTGGAGGCAAGGAGCAGAACCAGGACTAGTGTACCCATTGGATGTATAATAAGAGAGGTCAAAACTGAAAGCCCAAGAGTAGTAAACAAAATAATTCCACAAGGAAAAGTGAGAGAATGGCCAGGCTCATCTAATACTGTGCCATATAAAAACAAGGTTGGTTAAATAATTGTGGAATAGGTACAGCAATAACAATTAGATCAGGGCCGAGGTGGACACTGTGATGAGGTCAGTGGGGAAGTAAAGGTCTAGTCAGTGTGAGATTCTTTGAGTCGGAGGGAACTGCAGCACCCACGCCGACTGCCTCTTTTCTCTGCACCTGGCTCTGTGTGGGCTCTTCATTCTTGTTGCTTTTTCCTCCTTGGCAGGAACTGGCATTCTTTTAAACTGTTTTTCCTTTACTGCATTGGATTCCAAATTTGCTGATCATGTCCCAGAGTAAACATGACTTTTCCATTGTCATCTGGCCTGTGTGCACATGTAAACACACAAACATATATGTATGTGTACACGCACAATGAAACAAAGAGGGTCATCACCTATGATACATATACTAACAGAAATGACTTAGGCTAAACTTTTGTATATATAGTGACCAAATCTGTGGATGACATTAAATGGATGGATACCACTGCCCCATTATTTGTGTGAGAATATTTAGAATGAATTGGTTGTCTCTCCAAATTCAAACAACTACTGCTTGGTAGATCCAAGATTCAAAACTCAGTCACTAACCCCCAAATTTTGCATTTACTATTATTTAGAAATGTCTTTCACCATTTCATCTTTTAAAATTTCCACTATTTTTT
>NW_011889288.1:65643-66187 GCF_000151845.1 Pteropus vampyrus | reverse complement strand
ACCATTTCATCTTTTAAAATTTCCACTATTTTTTGTACATTGTGGCTTTCCTTTAGTAATTTGTGGGTTTGTTCTCTGTGCTCACATTTTTAATTGATATTCATTCATTTAGGTGTCTTGACATTTTAATAAATCACTCCTTTCTCTTTTGAACACATTGATTTTTACTATTTTTTTAGTCATTCTGGGCTTCATCGTGATATAACTAGTTTTGGAATGCTGCCAGAACCAAGGATTCTTTCTCCTCATTACAAATTCTCAGGAACCTCACCACCTAAGACATTAGATATTTTTCCGCCTCATATCCATTTCTTCCTACTATCTCTCTTTTTTGAATTGAGTTCTTTAAAATTCATTAAATACAGGACAGGAAACTAGTTATATGATCTGGCACATAATTAATTTAGTACTATCTGACCCTTATGAAAAATCAGAAAAACCATATAAGCTTCAACTGAAATCCAATTACCTAGTTTCCAAAAAATTACAAACAGAAGCTAAATGAAAACAGTAAATAAATACAGGACAGAAAATGATCAGATTA
>NW_011889288.1:62130-64863 GCF_000151845.1 Pteropus vampyrus | reverse complement strand
GAATATTTAGAATGAATTGGTTGTCTCTCCAAATTCAAACAACTACTGCTTGGTAGATCCAAGATTCAAAACTCAGTCACTAACCCCCAAATTTTGCATTTACTATTATTTAGAAATGTCTTTCACCATTTCATCTTTTAAAATTTCCACTATTTTTTTGTACATTGTGGCTGGCTTTCCTTTAGTAATTTGTGGGTTTGCTCTCTGTGCTCACATTTTTAATTGATATTCATTCATTTAGGTGTCTTGACATTTTAATAAATCACTCCTTTCTCTTTTGAACACATTGATTTTTAATATTTTTTTAATCATTCTGGGCTTCATCGTGATATAACTAGTTTTGGAATGCTGCCAGAACCAAGGACTCTTTCTCCTCATTACAAATTCTCAGGAACCTCACCACCTAAGACATTAGATATTTTTCCGCCTCATATCCATTTCTTCCTACTATCTCTGTTTTTTGAATTGAGTTCTTTAAAATTCATTAAATACAGGACAGGAAACTAGTCATATGATCTGGCACATAATTAATTTAGTACTATCTGACCCTTATGAAAAATCAGAAAAACCATATAAGCTTCAACTGAAATCCAATTATCGTTTCCAAAAAATTACAAACAGAAGCTAAATGAAAACAGTAAATAAAAACAGGACAGAAAATGATCAGATTAAAATGGAGTGCGAAGTTTACCACTCCATTGGAGGACTACCCACTTGAATTGGATACTGTTTCTATATTCTTTAAAGGAAAGATAATCTGATGTTGACAGCTTGCCTTGTCTCATTTTATTCCTAGTTCTTATAGCTGGAGGTGAAAATAACATGTCCCCAGGAAGTCATAGTGTGCCCATCTGTGAGTGCACATGTGCATGTGCATGTGTGTGTGGGTGGGGGGGTAGATGAGCAGTTCTCAAAATGGAGGTGTCTGAGATCATATACTCCAGTATGTGACCCTTGAAAAAGAGAGGTAAGAATTGTTAAGCAACAATAGGATGAGGATCCCTTTCTGTTCACAAGATTTCATGGAAATAAAATTAATAAACTGCAAGAAACAACTTACAGATGAAAGACTCCTTGTGTCTTGAAGTATCAGGAGTAGCAGTTCCCCCATGTCCTCTGACAGCATCTGTCATCACTTTGCCTCTTGCTCATTCCCCTGGACTCACTGGCTGTTGTTGAGACTTGAATGTCTGAAACAAGCTCATCTTCAGCACCTCTACACTGGCTCTTTCTCCTGCAGAACACAAATTTCCCCAAATAAACTTGTGCTTTTTCTTCCTTGAGGTCACTGCTCAAATGTCATTGTGTTTTCAGGTCTTCCTTAAACGCAGTAAAAATAACAATCCATTCACTCAAACAGAATATATGCTGTTTTTCCCTACATAGTATTGCAATTGTAGCATTTCTACCATGTTACTAATGCCCATTTATGTAAAAATTAATCTTTTAAATTCATAGTTGTGACAACCACCACATGTTACCAGGCAACGATACACGACTTTCAGAATTCCTCCTTCTGGAACTTTCAGAAGAACTAGAACTGCAACCCCTCATATTTGGCTTCTTTCTCTCCATATACCTGATCACTGTGCTTGGAAACCTGCTCATCATCCTGGTTCTCAGCTCAGATTCCCACCTCCACACGCCCATGTACTTCTTCCTCTCCAACCTGTCCTTGGTGGACATCTGTTTCATCTCTAGCACCATCCCAAAGATGTTGGTGAACATGCAGACTCAGAGCAAAGTTATCACCTATAAAGGCTGCATCATGCAGATGTATTTTTCCACACTCTTTGGTTTGTTGGACGACTTACTCCTGACTCTGATGGCCTATAACCATTTCGTGGCCATCTGTCACCCCCTGCACTACACAGTCATCATGAACCCCTGACTCTGTGGGTTGCTGGTTCTGGTATCCTGGATCATGAGTGCCTTAATTTCATTGTTACAAAGCTTATTGGTATTGACGCTGTCCTTCTGCACAGACTTAGAAATTCCCCACTATTTCTGTGACATTAATCAGGTGATCAAACTTGCCTGTTCTGACACCTTTCTTAATGACACAGTAATGTATTTTGGAGCTGGGGTGCTGGGTGGTGGTCCTTTGGCTGGGATCCTTTTACTCTAGGATCGTTTCCTCCATACTCAGAATCCCATCAGCTCAGGGGAACTATAACACATTTTCTACCTGTGCTTCTCACCACTCAGTTGTCTCCTTATTTTATTTTACAGTCCTAAGAGTGTACATGAGCTCTGCTGCTACCCACAGTTCATACTCAAGTGCAGTAGCTTCAATGATGTACACTGTGGCCAAACCCATGCTGAAGCCCTTCATCTACAAGCTGAGGAATAAAGACATAAAAAGGGCTCTGAAAAGACTTTTTGGGATGGCAGGAATTAAAAGGCATTAATCATGAATGCTGTCTTTGAAAATCTGAACACATGCCAAAAAATAAAAACAGCAGATTATTATAATTTTCCTCAGTTTTGTTTGCCTTAATTTTTATCAGTTAGCTAATGCTGTATAACAAAGTGTTCTAAATGCTGTGATTTATATCAGTTGGATTGTATCCTAGAAATTGTTCTGATCTCTGCTCAGATACTCATGATCTGCATCAGCTGGGAGTCTCTACAGTGTGTGTCTTGAGTTCATTCATGATGTCATATGAGACTATATAGTGCATCCCTCTTGAACCAAATTTTGACAGTTCATTTATATATGTAGTTTAATCT
>NW_011889288.1:61712-62080 GCF_000151845.1 Pteropus vampyrus | reverse complement strand
ATGAGACTATATAGTGCATCCCTCTTGAACCAAATTTTGACAGTTCATTTATATATGTAGTTTAATCTTCTGGTTTGCAAAAATGAGTTTACCAAATGTAATTTGCCTCATATTAATGTCACTGTTTTCATATCCATATAAGACACATTGATTTTTACTCAGTGATATTTCTTCCTCCCCCAATTAAATTGTGACTCAGCTACCTATGTTATGCATCCTACTTTAAGCCATGTTATTAGACTTTTTCTGCTGTACATTTTTGCTTTTTTAATTTTTTCTTCTTAAAAATATTGCTCTGACCTTCGTTAATAAAATTATATATGTATCAAGAGTGCAATTCAATAACACGTAATATGTAATATTGCATT
>NW_011889288.1:58666-60532 GCF_000151845.1 Pteropus vampyrus | reverse complement strand
CCCAATTAAATTGTGACTCAGTTACCTGTGCTATGCATCCTACTTTAAGCCATGTTATTAGAATTTTTCTGCTGCATATGTTTTCTTTTTTAATTTTTTCTTTTTAAAAATATTGCTCTGACCTTCGTTAATAAAATTATATATGTATCAAGAGTGCAATTCAATAACACGTAATATGTAATATTGCATTGTGTGCTCACCACCCAAAGTTAAATTTCCTTCTATCACCAAATATTTGACCCCTTTTCTGCACATATTTAACATTTTTAATTAACTGAATTGAGAGTATATATTGCATGGGTCCATTATACATAATTCAGGAAATTGTATGATAGCTTTAAGTACATTGTTATATAATTGTGAAAAATTGATTGTCCCTGAGCATCGGTTCCTTATTTCTGATGGGAATGTGGGGTAATAATAATTCTGATGAATGTGCTACAGAAGAAATAAATTTTTTAGAAATAATTTTTTGAGATGAAGAACTCTTTCATGAGTACATACATTGTTTGTGTATATGTGTATTTATATACTGGTTTTTAATAAATACTCACACATATGTACACACAGAGACTTAGTAATCCCATCTATTATTTTAAAAGGAAATTAGAAAGAAATTTGGAGAGGATAGGAATGAAAATGATGATAGGTTGAATTAACATGAAATTTTTTAAATATAGAAATTAGAGAGAGACAAAGATTTAAAGCAGAATTGCTGTCTTGAATTTTAATAAGGAATTGTTTTCCTATCTGAATGTCCAAAGACCTCAAAGTCAGAATCACATTTACATTTCTGCAACGGGGAATTCCCTGTACCAACTAATGGGGCAAACTCTCCAAAATGTCCTTAGATTTTTTTTCTTCTACAAGGGGGTGTGGGTGGAGGTTTACACAAAATGTCCTCACCCAGAGGAACCAAAACGAATGAAATGAGATGCTTGAAGTCAGTTTCCTACAAAAACAATTATTGGATAAATGTTTGTATAACATTGCTATTGCTGCTATAACAAATCACCACTCTAGGGATTTAAAAGAAAGAAATTGATTCGCCTATCGTTCTGAAAGTCAGAAGCCTGAAGTGAGTCTCATTGAACTAAAATCATGATGTCTGCAGTGCCGGTTCCTTCTGGAGGCTTCAGAAGAGAATCTCTTTCCTCTCCTATTCCAGTTTCTCGTGGCCACAACCATTCTTTGGTTCACGAACTTTTTCCACCTTTAAAGCCAGCAGTGTAACATCTTCCAATACCCCTGTGATTCCAACTATTCTTCCTTCTTGTTCCACGTTCTAGGACCACGGTGATGACATTAGTCCCATGTGCAAAATCATAGCCAATATTCTTAAAGTCAGGTGATTAACAAACTTATTCCATCTGCTACCTTATTCCTTCCTTGCTATGAAAAACAACAAATTACAAGTTTCTGGAAATTACGATGTGGATATCTTTTGGAGGCTCTTATTCTGCCGACTATAAAATTTTCTTAGCCATATATATAAAAGAATGGACAAGGTACTTTTCCAGAAATATATAATATAACGTCAATCATGAAATTGATATAAAATATAAAACAATGAATTTATAATAGCCTCTGTAATGGGTGAGTACACTATTCCTTCAAAATTACATGCAGAAATGACTCTTGGTTCAGGAGACCTAAAACTATCTACGCTTTTGATTCTAACACAGAACCACCGCCTTGCTGCTCAAAGAGTGGTTTTCAGACCAGGACCTAGAGCATCAGCATCACCTGGGAGATGGTTTGATTCTCAGAATCTCTGGGCCTGCAAAGATTTGCAGAATCAGATTTGCATTTGAACTTGTGTCTTAGGTAACTCGGATGCACAGTGAAGATAAAGAAGAGATGGTA
>NW_011889288.1:51502-56263 GCF_000151845.1 Pteropus vampyrus | reverse complement strand
ACTCAGGTAAGACTTTGAGCCAAGCAAGTAGTTCAGGAAAGGGTCAGAGAGGAACCTGAGAACATTTATGAGCCACATGAGAGCCCAATCAGCCCCGCCCAGAGACAAGTGATTACTGTGTTGTATTTTTGGTGAAGTAACTAATATATCATTAGTTATTTAATATTTTAATAACCATTTATCTGCAATACAGGGTTTATAGTTAATAAGTACGTGATGGTCATGGGAGTCCTTTTGAGTGACACTGTAGAATGAGTGAAGATGCATAAAACGGTTGCAGTAAAATGAAAACACATCTGAGGAGTTTTGCTGGTCGGGGAGTGGGAAATAGAGTGTCAGGTGTAGAGGACAGCGCAGTGAAGTGAGTGTTGGTATTAAACTTCGAGCATGGGTTGTACTTGACCATGTTTTGCATTCATTGAAAAGATTTAGTAGAGAAGAGTTAGAAACTACCTTGCAACAGCCATTTCTGAGACATACATGGCGGTATCTTCTCCCATGCTAGTTATTCACATGAAAAATAATTATGTAATAAGTCTAAAGAGGAATACCAAATAGTTTTACTTTGAATTATTTCATTACTGGTGAGGCTGCACAGATTTTCGGATTGTGACTTCTTTACATTCTCCGCTGCACCAGTTAAGAAATTCCTTTCCCACTTTCAGGCTTTACCCCAGTGGTCACTGTTGCTAAACTTTTAATGAGAAATTTTGTCATGCCCTTGGGGAATATAAACTGAGGACTGACCTGCTTGTAGGCAGAGTATAGAGTGATGAGAAACAAAAGTATTGTAGTTCAGTGAGGGAGAAATTAAGGTCACTGGTTGTACCTTAATTTTTTCTCAATTTTATTTTATTAGTTTCAAGTATATAGTCCATGGGTTAGACATGTGTATACGTCATAAAATAATCACCCTAATTGCTCCTTCTCTTCTCTGGTTTTCTGCCTAGCCAATATAGTAATGCTAACTGCATTCGCTATGTCATGCTCCCCAGTAGTTGACCATCTATCAGCTACTAATTTGTACTTCTTTAACCCTTCATTCCATTCTCCTAGCCCCAAACCCTCCTTCCTTCTGTTTGTCACCAAATTGTCCTCTATCTTTGTGAGTCTGTTTTTGATTAGAGGTTTCTCCAAAACTTAAAAATGGTTATACCTTTTACCTAGCAATTGCACTTCAGGATATTTATCCAAAGAAAACCCAAACAATAATTTGTAAAGATCTATGCACCTGAATATTCATGGCAGCACAATTTACAACAGCAAAGATATGGAAGCAACCTAAATGCCCATCAAGAGATGATTGGATAAAAAAATTATGGTTCATGTATACAATGGAATATTACTTAGCCTAAAAACATTAAAATCCTACAGTTTGCAACAACACAGATGGACCTAGTGATTATTATGCTGAGTGATGCCAGACAAAGATAAGTACCTTAAATTTTAATGCATTAAAGACATCATAGTCAGATCACGTTTACACATAGCCAATGTTGACTTCACTGTACCAGCTAATAGGGTAGAATATCTCCAACTCAACTTAAAATTTCTTTTCTACTTCATGTGGGTTTTTAAAGTCAAATGCACTTACCCAAAGGAAGTTAATGAATAAGAGGCTTCAATTCAGGTCGCGCAGTAAATTTTTTGAATAAAGGTTTGTATTAGATTGATATTTCTGCTGTAAAATATTCCCACCTTATGTTTAAAACAAAAAATATGTATATGCTCTCACAGGTCTGGATGTGAGACTCTTAAACGTATCTCATGGGTAAATATCAAAATGTCTGCAGGGCTGGGTTCCTTGTGAAGTCTCTGGGGAGAATCTGTTTTCTTTCCAATTCCAGTTTGCATTCCGGCCTCCCGCAATCCAAGGCCCAGGCCCCTCGTCGTTCTTCAAAGCCAGCAGTGTAGTATTTCCCTTTTGTGTCCTCTTCTGCTGTAGAGGAGCATGTGGTTACCTTAGTCTCACCTGGATGATCTTGTCTCATCTTCTACCTGAAAGGCAGCTGACTAGCAACCCTGTTCCATCTGCTACCCTAATCTCCCCTGCTTTAAGAATATCACATTCAAAGACCCTGGGGATTAGGATGTGGACATCTTTTGGAGCTTTTTAATCTGCCCACTATGAAATCTTTTTCAAAAGTGTATGATTATGTTTCACTCAAGTGTCCTCATATAAAAGAAATAAACATAGAATTTATCACAGCCTCTGGAGTGAGTGAATATACTATTCATTCGAAATTACATGCAGAAGTGATTTTTGGATTAGATGACCTAAAATTGCCTACTCCTGACAGGACCTCAGCCTTGTTGCTCAAACAAGACCCCAGACCAGAACCTGCAGCATCAACATCACCTAGGAGCTTGTTAGAAATGCAGAGTCTCTGGGCTCTGCAGGACCTGCTGGATCTAATTCTACATTTCCAGGAGGATCCTTGTTGATTCGTAGGCACACTCAAGTTGAAGTGCAGGTTTAAACTAGGTTTCCTCACCTCTCACTATTGACATTAGGGGCAGGATAATAATTTGGGGGGCTGCTTTTCTGTGGATTGTCAGTGTTAGCAGTATCCCTTCAGATGCCAGATACCTCAGGGACAAAATTATTTCTGGGGGAGAACAACTGTCTAGAAGCAAGCTGAAAATGTCATAATCAAGGCCCAACGAATACTCTGATATTAACTTTGTGCAAATCACTAACCCCTTCTGCTTCTCCCCAGGGCCTTTGCACTGGCCATTCCCTCTGTGAAATACACAGTTGCCCACGTAACCTGGCAACTCTCCGCTTTCTTCCTTCAAGTGTCTGTTCGAATGTCATCTCATATTCAGGCTTTGTCTAAAAACCCATATAAAAACACAATGCCCTAACTAATTTCTCCTTTAGACCTGCTTTCCTTTTCTTCATACCACCTGTCACTGTCTGATATGTTATATATTTTTATTATTTTCTTCTACATTCTTTCCTCATCATTGAATTGAAGGGACTTTTGTTCTTCAGCATCTATACACACAGCCAAGACAGTGCCTAAAACATGGTCAGCAAACAATTACTATTCCTGAAATGCATGAAGAATGTCTCATTTAAATGTAGACTACATGACCCCTTAAAAAAAAAAAGCTGATTGGAACAAAACATCCAAATGTGAAATGACACAGGAAACCCCAAGAGGGGCCAGATCCATATAAAACATGTTGAAATTAATTTCTTGACTGCAAAATATAAACTTTAGCATTAGAGCTATGTGAGTAATGCCAGTTTGTATGAAATTTACTTACGTTATTTACCTCTTTCTTGCAAGTCACCTCTTCCACATGGAACCAGAGAATTTTACAAGAGTTTCAGAATTCTTTCTTCTGAGATTTTCAGAGGAACAAGAACTGCAGCTCATCATATTTGGGCTCTGATCGCTGTATTTGGAAACCTGCTCATCATCCCACCTTCACATGGCCATGTACTTTTTCTTCTCTAGCCTGTCCTTGGTGGACATCTGGTCTACCTTCATCACTGTCCCAAAGATGCTGGTGAACGTCCTGATACAGAGCAAACTTATGTGAAAAAAACTATCACCTATGAAGGCTGCATCACCTAGATGTATAATTTCATGCTCTTTATGGTATTGGATGACTTCCTCCTCACCATGATGGCCTATGACCGGTTTGTGGCCATCTGTCACCTCCTGCACTACACAGCCATCATGAACCCTTGGATCTGTGGTTCTAGTGTCCTGGATCATGAGTACCCTGTATTCCTTGTGGCAAAGCTTAATGGTGTTACTACTATTCTGTACAGACTTGGAATTCCCCCATACATCTGTGAACTCAATCAGATGGTCCAACTTGTCTGTTCTGACACCTTTCTTAGTAACATGGTGATGTATTTTGGAGCTGTCCTGCTGACTGGTGGTCCCCTAGCTGGTGTTCTTTACTCTTACAGGAAGATCATTTCCTACATAAGTGGAATGTCATCAGCTCAGGGAAAGTATAAAGCATTTTCTATTTGTGCGTCTCACCTCTCAGTTGCCTCCTTATTTTCCTGTATGGGCCTAGGAGTGTACCTCGGCTCTATTGCTACCCACAGCTCACAGTCAAGTGCAGTAGCCTCAGTGATGTACGCTGTGGTCACACCCATCATCTACAGCCAGAAGCATAAAGACATAAAGGGGGCTCTGAAGAGATTCTTTGGGATGGCAGCTATAAAAGGGACAAGCATCCTGAGGCTGAAAAGGTGTCCTTGATTCCTGGCTGCAACCATCACAACCAGAAACTTGATCTTTCAATCAGATTGTGGTTGTAGGTCATGCTCCTTTTATGTATGTGCTGGAATTTCCATTTGTGGAGTTCAACTTCTAAATATAATTTAAATATCCGCTTTATTAAGTTTTCTACTCTGTCTGTTGTATAGACAGTTTTTCTTCCTGTCCTTTTTCCTGCTTTCACAAAGTTTTTTTTCCAAACTTCATCAGAAATATTTGGAAATTCATGTTTATTTCATGGGCAACATGGATTTCTGAAGACTGATTTCTTCTCAAATGACATATATCAGTGTAAGTAATTTGTTCTTGTTTTACAAATAGAATCGTCATTACACATGTGGCTACTAAGACCATTCATATAATTCCATTGCAGGAAAACTTGAAACTACACTTTTCACTTTTGTGACCCTCGATCTTTCTACATCAGTACCTTAACCACTCTTCCTGATAATGTAGGTTTCATCATTGTTCCCTTTAAATCTCAGCCTGTTGATAGTGATGCTATAGG
>NW_011889288.1:48750-50527 GCF_000151845.1 Pteropus vampyrus | reverse complement strand
TCCAGTGCAGTGTTGTTAAGGTTTTGTGGATTTGTATTTTATTGGCAAATTTAAAACATGAGTGGAATTAGGGTGTGAGAAGTGAAAAGTGGGGTCAGTTCTGTGGTCAGTTATGTAGTTTTTCATGGCTTTCAAGATGAAGCCCTTCCTTGGTTGGGGGGCCTGTGTGCTTATCTAATAACTCCGTCATATAGCTGGTGATTAAGACTAACTGGAACTTTAAGCAAATGTAATCAGTCAGAAGGGTCTATGAGATGAGCTAGGGCTTATGGAACTTCTTGCAATCTATGTAATCACAAAAACCCTACACACAAAAACCCTAAAAGTTTGTTTATAATAAAGCTCTATGGCTCTATCTTCCTTTTCCCTTCTATAAATACCCCTCCATCCTGACACCAAGGCCAGAGTGTGCATGCAGCTTGCCAAGTCTGCATGCACTGGGTTGAAAGCTTTCTTTTTCCTGAATAATCCTTTTTGGTGACAAAATACCTCGTCGATATTATTTTTTAGTCGACATTTTGGGGGCTTCTCTGAGATTTCAGGGAAGAACAATGAGATGGTGTCAGGGCAGGTGAGCCACCAGGTGCAGGCGCCTCACATGGAGCCGCTTGGGCTAAAGGCTTGCTCTCTAATTAGGAAGAATAGGATGAACCTCCTGGAATGGAGCTTCTGCTTTTTGCGTTTTGAAGTTCTCTGCACTTTATTTGGGAATCGTTCAGGAGATTTATTTTTGTGTGTGCATGTGTTAGCAAGAGCTTGTCTGTTTGTTTTTCTGTTGTCTGTGAGTACTCAATTTGACACATTGGCCTGATTTCTTTGGAAACAGGTTGTCCTTTGAGACAAAAATGGCTTTTGCCTAAAGATCCTTTTGGGTCAGAGGTTATTTCTACTGAAATTAGTCAGTTTGGCCCAGTGTTAGACTGCCATCTCAGAGAGAGAAGTGGCACCCAGCTCAGTCTCTAACTGGGCTCCCTGAGGTTAGTTATTTTTCTAGAACTGGCTCTTATCTTTTGGCCTGGTCTTTTAGGACTGTTTAGAGTGAGGCTGGCTGGTGTCTGACCTGCAGGTTGCTGAAGCTGTTGTAATTTGTCTTGGGCCCTTTGCTCTAGAGAAGAGTCTGAAGAACGAGATCTCAGCTATCTAAATATTCTATGACTATCCCTCTTTTGCCATGGATGCCAGCAGAGTACATAGTTAAAAGCCACCAACAATTTTCATGAGCGTATTTACTAAATGTGCAAAATCGAATAAAAGTGATTCAGAAAATCAGTGGCCACTCTGCAGAACTTTTGAGATTCCCAAACTTTACTTTCTTAAAACAGTATTGGACAACAAGAGCATTAAAATCAATAAAAACTGAGTGGAATGCCTATTCTGAATGGTATTTTGAGGCTTCCAAGCGAGATCAAGAATCTGAGGTTGTCTTTTTCTGAAATAGTCTTAAAATTAACAGAGGCTACTGAAATTTTAAAGAAAGACAATGGTGTCTGAAGCCACGTGTTGTCCCTCTTGCAGCGCTGTCCTGCCCTTCCCCCTCTCCTCCATCGTCTCAGGATCCACCTTCAGGTCCACCCTATTCTTCTACGCAGACTTTGCCTCAGGCTTCTCCATCTTGCCCAAGTGCATCTCTCCAACCCCTTTGCCTCACGCTCCACCTTCGACGCCATTTTGCCTCCATTCCTGCCTTCCTTACCTTCAATTCTGCCTCTGGTGCCATTTTCCCTTGAATCCTCTCGTTCTTTCCTTCCTCTGAACTTACCAGTACTTTCCCATTTTA
>NW_011889288.1:48379-48700 GCF_000151845.1 Pteropus vampyrus | reverse complement strand
GAGGTTGTCTTTTTCTGAAATAGTCTTAAAATTAACAGAGGCTACTGAAATTTTAAAGAAAGACAATGGTGTCTGAAGCCACGTGTTGTCCCTCTGCAGCGCTGTCCTGCCCTTCCCCCTCTCCTCCATCGTCTCAGGATCCACCTTCAGGTCCACCCTATTCTTCTACACAGACTTTGCCTCAGGCTTCTCCATCTTGCCCAAGTGCATCTCTCCAACCCCTTTGCCTCACGCTCCACCTTCGACGCCATTTTGCCTCCACTCCTGCCTTCCTTACCTTCAGTTCTGCCTCTAGTGCCATTTTCCCTTGAATCCTCTCCT
>NW_011889288.1:42943-48239 GCF_000151845.1 Pteropus vampyrus | reverse complement strand
CAAAAAGGCTGCTGAGTTGAAAAACTTGACTGTTGATCAACAGTGCTTTCAGAGAAAAATCTCTATGAAAATGGGGGAGTGATAAAGATGGACTCGGCTGTAAGCAAACATAATTAGTCAGGAAGGTCAGTAGGAGGAGCTAAGGCTTATAAAATTTCTTGTATGCAGCATATTCGTGAGAACATTACACGTGAGAACCCTGTTGGAAGATATCTATTTTTATATTAAAACTCTATAGTTCTAACTTCCCCTTTCTTTAACATCCTTTTTTCTTCTGTAACTATCCCTCCACCTTGGCACATAAGCCAGAGGGTGCATGTGGCTTGCCCTATCTGCATTCTCTGGGTTGCAAAACTTTCTCTTTCCCAAATAAATTCTTTTGGTGATGAAAGAACTAGTCAATACTATTTTTTAGTTGAAAACTATATAGACTGTTTTTCTCTTTGTCCTTTTTCCTGACTTCACAAAGATTTTTCCAACTTTTATCAGAAATATTTGGAAATGTTGTATGGTGCCAGTTGGGCACTAGACTTATAAGGGACATCACTTTATAAGTTATGTAAATCTCTAACCTTTATGCTTTACACCTAAAAGTAATATAAAATAATATTGAAATGTCAATTGTAATTGACAAAACAATTGCATGCAAGAAAAAGGTGTTTGTACAGTGGCCAACTCATTATTGTTTGGGTCCTGGGGACATAATAACAAATGTTACTCTCTATTCTTTGTCTCATTTTAGGGTACAACTATCCTGGCTTGCGGCTACTTCTACCATTTACAAGCAGAGGTACTACGACATCCTTGATCAGCCTGCCTGGAAGTGCCAGAACTTCTAACAGCTGGAAGCAGGGCCCAGTCATCAGGGCAGAAAACAGAGAAGCGGGACGGGACTGCAGAGAAACAATAGTTGATTTTTACCGGTCATGATTGCAAAACTGAGCCTGAGCTGCAACCTCCAACTCCCAAACCAGAGGGCCCCTCCCACATACCCTCCAAGACCTAACACCGCAGAGCCCCAGGGGAATCTGAGCAAATTCTACTGAAACTGTTGCTAACACTGACAGGGACTGAAACTGAGAGTAACAAGTGTGATTAAATATCTACAAGAAAATGAAAAATACACTTAGGCTTTATATAAAGCAGGGATCCAAGAGGCTTAGATGCCACGTACTGGAAGCCAAAAGAAAAGTGCTGTCTCTGCAACCGGCTAAAGAGAGACCTTTATATAATGAATCTTCTTTCTGGAAAAACAGCCGAATACACTTCCATTAATGCCCAGGCAGAGAAATAGTCCATGAACAACCAAAGAGAGAAGGCATCTCAGAAAGAAAGAGAAAAATCTCCAGCAAATGAGCTTACAGACATAGAAATATGTGACTTAAATAATAGAGAATTTCAGGTACTTCTGAAAAAACTCAATGAGATCCAAAACAACTCAAATCAACAATTTCAGGAAGTGAAAAAACAACTAGATAAGCAGAGCAAGGAGACTGAAACCCTCAAAAGGAACCAAAGAGGACTTCTGAAGGTGAAGAACATACTGCAAGAGCTGAAAAATGAAATAGCAAGCTTGGGAAATAGAGTCGACCAAATGGAGGAAAGGATCAGTGATATTGAAGACAGAGATCTAGAAATAAATCAGAAGGAAGGAGAGAGAAACCGAAGAATGAAAAATAATGATAGAGAAATTCAAGAACTAGCTGATTCCATCAGGAGAGGAAACATAAGAATAATGGGCATTACTGATGGGGAGGAAAAGGAGTAGGGACAAGAAAGCAATTTCAACAAATAGTAGATGAGAATTCCCCGAATCTAAGGAATGAGCTGGAACTTGGAATTCAAGAAGTCAACAGAACACCCAATTATCTCAACCCAAAAAGGCCTTCACCAAGACACATTGTATCAAAATTATCAAAAATCAGTGACATAGACAGGATGTAAAGGGGAATGAATATAAGACAAGTGCAGAAGAAAATGGACGACTGTATATATGTAACTATCCTTTACATCTCCATAATGGTAACCACACACCAAAGATTCAGAACTGAAGTATATAACATAAAACAAGAAGAACCAGAGAGAAAATCCACAAAAGCCAAACAACATAAAGAAAACAGAAACATAAGGGCAAGGAAGCAATGGAAACATCAAGCTACCAGAAAGCAAAAGATAAAATGGCTATAAGAATAGCTCATATTTTGCTCATATTTCAATAATCACCCTAAATGTAAATGGACTGAACTCACCAATAAAAATGCACAGAGTTGCAGAATCGATCAAAAAACAAAACTCAACCATATGCTGCCTTCAGGAGACACATCTCAGCTCCAAAGACAAATATAGACTCAAAGCGAAAGGGTGAAAATGATATTTCAGGCAAATGGCATTCAAGAAAAGTGGGAGTAGTGGTACTATATCAGACAAAATAGACTTCAAAATAGAAAAAGGTGAAGAAAATTAGCGAGGAACACATTATAATGATAAAGGGAATTATTAACCAAAAATACATAACACTTATTAATATCTATGAGCCCAATCAGGGAGCTCTGAAATATATAAAGTAATTACTAACAGAACTAAAGGGAGAAACAGACTAAAATACTATCGTAGTAGGGGACCTAAATACCCCACTGTCGGATATGGACAGATCATCCAAACAGAAAGACAATAAGGAAATAACATCCTTAAATGACACGTTAGACCAACTGCACATAATTGACATTTACAGAGCCTTCCATCCCAAAACAGCTGCTTATACATTCTTCTCTAGTGCATGGTACATTCTCAAGATCAACCACATACTGGAACACAGAGAAAGCCTCAAGAAATATAAGAGGGTTGAAATCATACCAACGATATTCTCTGATCATAATGCTTTGAAACTAGAGATCAACTGTAAAAAGAAATCAGGAAGAACCACAAATACATGGAGATTAAACAACATCCTACTGAAGAATAAGTGGGTCAGAGAAGAAATAAAAAGAAAGATCAAGAGATACATAAAAATGAATGATAACGATAGTACAAAATATCAAAACTTTAGGGACATGGTAAAAATAGTCATAAGAGAAAAGTTAATATCATTACAGGCCTACCTCCAAAAATAAGAACAAGCCCAAATAAACAACCTAACACTTCATCTTAAAAAACTAGAAAAGGAAGAAAAAATGAAGTCTAAAGTCTGCAAAAGGAAAGAAATAATCAAAATTAGAGCAGAAATAAATGAAATTGAAAACAAAAAATACAAAAAATAAATGCAATGAAGAGTTGTTTCTTTGAGAAGGTTAATAAAATTGGCAAACCCCTGGCTAGACAACTAAGGAAAAAAGAGAAAGGACACAAATAAACAAAATCAGGGATGAAAGAGGGGAAATTATGACTGATGTCTCAGAGATACAAAGGATCACAAAAATATTTTGAAAAAGTATATAACACCAAATTTAATAACCTAGAAGAAATGGACCAATACTTAGAAATATACAATCTTCCTAGACTGAATCAAGAAGAACTGGAAAATCTAAATAGACTGATCAGCAGTATGGAAATAATCATCAAAAATCTACCAAAAAGTAAAAGTCCAGGACCAGATGACTTCACCAGTGAATTCTACCAACTTTCAAAGAAGATATAATACCTTTTCTCCTCAAACTCTTTGGGGAAATTGAAGAAGAGACAATGCTTCCCAACTCATTCTATGAGGCCAATATTACTCTGATACCAACACCTGGTAAGGGTTACACACAAAAAGAAAACTACAGACCAATATCTCTCATGAACATGCAAAAATCCTAAATAAGATACTAGTGAACCGAATACAGCAACATATTAAAAAGATTATACACCAATATCAAGCGGGCTTCATCCAAGAGGCACAAGGATGATAAGAGGTTAGGGAGTGGGAGAGAAGGGAAGAGGTAGACAGGGTAAAGGGGGTCAAATATAGGGAGATTGGAGGATGGGTAAAAGGGATCAAATATATGGTAGCCAAAGGAAACTGGACTCTGCGTGGTAATCACACAATAGAATATATAGATGTCAAATTCTAAAGTGCACCTGAAAATTATATATTATATTAACCAATGTTACCCTAATAAACTTAAAAAAATAAAAATAGAAAAAAAACAACTCCAATCATATAATCTCATTTATAAATGCATTATGTAAAACATAACATTTAGGACAGTTTGTTATGCAGCATTAGCTAACTGATACAATAATCAAGGCACCCAAAAGTGAAGACAAATATAATATTCTCCTATTTCTCTCTCTCTTTTTTTTTTGGCTTATGTTCTGATAGTTGGAGACAGTATTTATGATCATTCTGTTATTGAAGTTTATTTTGGATAACTGGATTAACAAGTGACTTTACTAAGTGTACCTCCCAGGTAACTAAGAGAGGTTGTAAGGACCTGCAAGTTTAGCAGAAAAACTGGTGATCCTAAATCACATGACAGTGCAGTATTCAATGTCTTTTTTGAGTCATCTTCTGATCACAAAGGTGGAAGAGATTCTTGTACATGTATAGGTATAAAATAGTTGATATCGACATGGTGCATTCAACATTCTTTTGTAGAAATGACAAAATGTAGAAGAGGGGGGATAATTAGTTTAAAGCAATAGAGGAGTCACCTTTATAGGCAGAAATTAAGTGTTCAAGGAAATACAGGAAGGTAAAAGAGTAATAAAACTTAAATCACACTAACTGTTCTTCATCTCAATGAAAACAAACCCTCACATGTGGAATCTTCTATACTTCAGGGGTAGATTACAATATGAAAAAGAAATATTTTGCATAGCAATCAGCTGAGTAATACTTCCTCATATTTAAGGTCAATTTTTCCCAAAGAGAATATCAAGTGAATCTATTTATCAAATTCGCCTTTCCTTGTGGACTCTACCTGGAGATATATATTTGATAATCAGTTTTTACCAGAAACTATGGTAGGCATTGTAAACACCAAGCTGAATAAGAGAATAAAAGCAGAAGTCCAGTTAAAAACAGCAGAATATTAAAGTCTACATCATCAGTAAGAGCAGTTAAGGGAATAAAAGAGAACAAAATGATAGAGCTAAGGTGAAAAGCGTCATCTTAATGGACTTCGTTAATAGCTATAGTTCGCTACATGTGAGTAATACAACTCATGAATATTTACTCGATAACACAATAGAAAAATCTTATGTGTCTTTGGAGAAAGATTTTTTTTAAGAAATCCAAATGGCCCCAAGAAATAAATGAAAATTTCTAAATATTTTTCGTTCAAATTTGAGGAAAACTGTGAGAGTGGGAAAATGG
>NW_011889288.1:41396-42893 GCF_000151845.1 Pteropus vampyrus | reverse complement strand
TTTGGAGAAAGATTTTTTTTAAGAAATCCAAATGGCCCCAAGAAATAAATGAAAATTTCTAAATATTTTTCGTTCAAATTTGAGGAAAACTGTGAGAGTGGGAAAATGGGTTAGAGTGGAAAAAGATCTAAATATTAGAGCAGAATGTAAGATAAAACTAAATTACTTACATTATATAGAGAAGGTGAATTCAAATAAGTAGCAATTCCAGTAAATAAACAGAAGAGGTATATTCTACTTCCATAGTCACTGGCTCCAAACTTTTGGCTATTCAGTCATGGGAATATCTTGAGGCCCAGACAATTATCCCTTGTGTATTGACCATCCCAATAAATTTATTCAAAGCTGCCTTTATAACTTTGTTCCTCAGATTATAGATAAAGGGGTTCAACATGGGTGTGACCACGGTGGACATCACTGAGGCTACTGTACTCAAATGTGAGCTGTGGGTTGCAGCAGAGCTGAGGTACACTCCTAGGCTCGTGCAATAAAATAAGGCAACAACTGAGAAGTGAGATTCACAGGTACTTGCTTTATACTTCCCCTGAGCTGATGCAATTCCACATATGCAGAAAACGATCTGACAGTGTGAATAAAAGATTTCAGTCAGGGGACTACCACTCAGCAGAACAGTTACAAAATGCATCAGCATGTTATTAAGAAAGTTTTCAGAACAGGCAAGTTGAACCATCTGATTGAGTTCACAGAAAATGTGGGGGATTTCCAAGTCTTTACAGGACAGTCTCAACACCATTAAGCTTTGCAACAAGGAATACAGGGCATTCATGATTTAGGACACCAGAAGCAGCAGTCCACAGAGCCGGGGGTTCATGATGACTATGTAGAACAGGGGGTGATAGATGGCCACAAAGCAGTCATAGGCCATCATGGTCAGGAGGAAGATATCCAACATTGCAAAGAGTAGGAAAATGTACATTGTTATGCTCCCTACATAGGTTACGACTCTGCTCTGTGTCAGGACATTCACCAACATCTTTGGGTCAATGGTGGAGGTGAAACAGATATCTGTCAAGGGCAGGTTTGAGAGGAAGAAGTACATGGGTGTGTGGAGTTGGGAGTCTGAGCTGATGGCCAGGATGATGAGCATGTTTCCAGACACAGTGTTCAAATACATGGAGAGGAAGAGCCCAAATATGAAGAGCTGCAGTTCTGGTTCCTCTGAAGGTCCCAGAAGAAGAAATTCTGAATCTCTTGTAAGATTCCCTGGTTCCATGAAGTGAAGATGATTTACAAGGAAGAGGAAAATAACATGAATAATTTTCATACAAACTGGTATTAACCACATAGCTCCAATGCTAGAGTTTATATTTTGCAGTCAAGAAATTAATTTCAATATGTTTTATATAAATCTGGTTTCCGTTGGAAGTTTCCTGTGCCATCTCAAATTAGGATTTTTAGTCTCATTCTGCTTTATTTCCTACAGGTTCATGTATTCTACAGTGTTAATGAGAAAATCTTCATGTATTTCAGGAATAT
>NW_011889288.1:38164-40680 GCF_000151845.1 Pteropus vampyrus | reverse complement strand
CCAGAGCCTCTGCATTTCTAACAAGCTCCCAGGTGGTATTGATGCTGCAGGTCCTGGTCTATGGACTACTCTCTAGGTAGCAAAGCTGAGGTCCCGTGTTAGAGTCAAGCGTAGGCAGTTTTAGGTCTTCTGAACTAAATATCGTCTCGCATGTAATTTTGAAGAAATTCCAGAGGCTGTGGTAGTTCTGTTTGTTTCTTTTACGTAAGGGTGCTTGAGTGACACATAATCATACACTCTTGAAAAAGACTTTGTAGTGGGCAATTTAAAAAGCTCCAAAAGATGTTCACAGTCTATCCCTAGTGCTTTCGAATATATTTTTATAGCAGGGAGGATTGGGGTAGCGATGGAACAGGGATGCTAATCAGCTGACTTTAAGATAGAAGATGAGCTAGGATCATCCAGGTGGAACTAAGGTAGCCACAATACTCCTCTAGAAGCAGGAGAGGAGACAAGGTGAAATAGCTACACTGCTAGCTTTGAAGAAGAAAGAATGTCCATGAGCCAAGGAATGCAGATGGCTGGCAATACAAACTGGAATTGGAAAGGAAACAGATTCTCCCCTGAGCCTGCAGAAGGAAATCTGTCCTACAGACATCTTAATATTAGCCCATGAGATGCATTTAAGATTCTGACACCCGGAACTGTAAGAGCATGTATTTGTTTTAAATAACAAGTGTAGGTATATTTTACAGCAGCAACGTAACTTTAAAACAAACATTTCTTAAAAAATATTTGTTTAAGGGAACTGAGTTGAAGCCTCTCTATTCACTCATTAGTGTCCCTTGGATAAAGTAATTTCATGTTGCAAACCAAAATGAAGTAGAAAAATTTTAAATCAAGTTTGAGATATTCCACCCCATAGCTGGTACAGTGAAGTCTTCATTGCATAAATATAAACATGATTCCTTTGTGGCATTATGATTTAAGGAACACATAGTGACATTAATTTCTCTATCACTGAACTCTAAAAACTTGTTACTCTTTGCCAGGGCATTGGTCAGTTCTCAATTTATAGTCCCCAAGTGCATGACAAATTTCTCATTAAAAACACAGAAGACAATGACCGCTGGGGGAAAAGGCTGAATGTGAGATAAAAATTCCTTCTAATTGTTCCAATAGAGAAATTTAAAAGGTAACAAACTCCAAAATATAGGCAGCCTCGCCAGTAATGAAATAGTTCAACCTATTTAGTATTCATTTTTGACTTATCACATAATTATTTTTTATGTGACTATCCAGCATGAGAGAAGATACTGTAATGTGTGTCTCACGTTGCAAGGTAATTTCTACCTCCACTCATCTGGAACTTTTCAATGAATAAAAGAAGTATTCAAATACAGCCCATCTTGGAAATTTAATACAAACACTCTCACTTCACTATATCATCCTTCACACCTGGCACTCTACTTCTTACTCCCTGCCTCAACCAGCAAAACTCCTCAGATGTGTTTTCATTTTACTGCAACCATTTTACGCATCTCACTCATTCTATAGCGTCACCCAACTGGACTCCCATTCTCTTCACTTAATTGTCAACAATGGTATCTGTAGAGTAGATTCAAACAGCCACATAGTTATTAACACAAACATATATTAATTATAAACTAGTCAGTTAACCAAGAATGCAAACAGAGATCACTTGTCTCTGGGCCAGGCTGATGGGGCTCTCATGTGACTCAGGTAAGAGTTCTCAGGTTCCATCCTCTCTGACCCTCTCCTGTTGTACCAGCTGGGTTGTCAGACTCACCTGGATGGGGTCTCTGGCAGTGAGGTCTCCATGTGGGATCTGAGTTCCTCCCTGTATGTTTGAATATGGAGTCCAAAGGTCTGTCCTGAGATGAGACCGCAGGAAGGAGTGAAGCATCAGTTCCGAGATAGCTTAGGAGCCAAAAGCAACAACCACATCCTGTCCTCCAATGCTGTATAAGCTAAGGAATGCACAGAGGAGGCATTACCTGTCTGTCTGTCTGTCTGTCTGTCTGTCTGTCTCTCTCATCTCTCTCTTTCCATGCTCATCAGGCATCTCCCTGCTGTTATTCCAACCTCTAAGCACAACATGATTTCCCTCTGGGCCTCTGGAATAAACAGAAACAAACATTTCCTAAAGATTCTGACCCCGAAAGACCATATAATATATTACTGATTAAAAAAAAATTATAATAGGCAGAATAAGAGCCTCTAAAAGATAAGCACATTGTAATCCCTAGAAATTAATAATGTGTTATTTTTTGTTACAAGGAAAGATTAAGGTAGCAGATGGAATAGGTTGGCTAATCAGCTGCCTTTATGATAAGATTGGCCATTATAAGTGTTGAGAGAGGATGCAGAGAAAAAGGAACCCTCATACACTGCTGATGGGACTGCAAATTGATACAGCCACTATGGAAAACAGTATGGAGGTTCCTCGAAAAGCTGAGAATTGATCCACCATATGATCCAGCAATCCCTCTACTGGGTATTTGCCTAAAAGACTTGAAAACACCTCAAAAAAGATGGACCTCAAGATAATCATG
>NW_011889288.1:36579-38114 GCF_000151845.1 Pteropus vampyrus | reverse complement strand
ATAATAGGCAGAATAAGAGCCTCTAAAAGATAAGCACATTGTAATCCCTAGAAATTAATAATGTGTTATTTTTTGTTACAAGGAAAGATTAAGGTAGCAGATGGAATAGGTTGGCTAATCAGCTGCCTTTATGATAAGATTGGCCATTATAAGTGTTGAGAGAGGATGCAGAGAAAAAGGAACCCTCATACACTGCTGATGGGACTGCAAATTGATACAGCCACTATGGAAAACAGTATGGAGGTTCCTCGAAAAGCTGAGAATTGATCCACCATATGATCCAGCAATCCTTCTACTGGGTATTTGCCTAAAAGACTTGAAAACACCTCAAAAAAGATGGACCTCAAGATAATCATGCTAAGTGAAATAAGCCAGACAGAAAAAGTTGAAAACCACATGATATCACATATGTGGTATATAAACCCAAAAGCAACAAACAAACAGGACAAACAGAGACTCATGGACATGGACAGTAGACTAGTGTTATCAGAGGGTGTGGGGGGAGGAATGAGGAGAAGGTAGATGGATAAAAGGGGTCAAATGTCTGGTGACAGAAAGAAATCTAACTGTGGGAGGTGAACACACACTGTAAATATATATATGCCTTACTGTTAAAATGTACAGCTGAAACATTTGTTATTACTTGTCCTGTTGATTATAGCTATTATAATAGGTGTGAGATAGTAGTATCTCATTGTGGTTTTGCTTTACATTTCCCTAATAGCTAGCAAAGTTGAGCATCTTTTCATATATGTGTTGGACATTTATATGTCCTTAGGGATAATTGTCTGTTCAGGTCATCTGCTCATTTTTTGATTGGACTGTTTTTTGTTGTTGTTGTTATTGAGTGGTATGAATTCTTTGTATATTTTGGATGTTAGGCCCTTATCAGAGGCATTGCTTACAAATGTATTTCCCATTCGGATGGTTGTCTCTTTACCTTGTTGATGGTATCTTTTGCTGAGCAGACGCTCTTTAGTTTGATGTAGTCCCATTCATTTATTTTAGCTTTTACTTCCCATGCCTTTGAGGTCAAATTCATAAAATCCTTTTTAAGTCCAAGTTTCTTGAGTTTAGTTCCTATATTTTCTTCTTTGCATTTTAATGTTTCAGGTCTTATATTCAGGTCCTTAATCCATTTCGATTTAATTTTGGTGTGTGGCAATAGACAACAGTCTAGTTTCATTCTTTTGCAGGTGGCTTTCCAGTGTTCCCAGCACCGTTTGTTGAAGAGGCTTTTTTTTCTCCACTGTATGTTTTTGGCTTTTTTTGTTTGAAAATCATTTGCCCACATAAATATGGGTTTACTTCTGCACTCTTGATCCTGTTCCACTGGTCTCTGTGTCTGTTTTTCTGTTAATGCCATGCTGTTTTGATTACTGTCTCTTTGTATTATAATTTGAAGTCAAGCAGAGTGATGCCTCCAGCCTTGTTCTTTTTTCTCAGGATAGCTTTGGTGATTCAAGATCTTTTGTGCTTACATACAAATCTTATGATTTTTTGTTCTATTTCTTTAAAAAATGCCAAAAAGATTT
>NW_011889288.1:32003-33968 GCF_000151845.1 Pteropus vampyrus | reverse complement strand
TCAAGGGGAGTGATACATGGATGTCTCTCACTCTGCCATGTTTCTGACGTCATTGCCAAGTTGTACACTTTAAATATGTGCAATATATTGCATGTAATTATACTCCAATAAAATAACTTACAGGAAATAATCTAGTGATTCATGGTTTAAGGTCAGATGTAGAGCACAGGTTGCTTGTGTCACACTTTAATGGAAGAGGGGGAAATATTATTTGGTAGAAAGAAAAGTGTTTCATATGAAATAAAATCATTGACATTAATTTATGGCAAATCACTTTTGGCAAACTCATTTTTCTATAAACTAGAAGATTATACTACATATATAAATAAACTGTCATAAATTGGTTCAAGACAGGAGTGCATTACAGCCTCCCACAACATCATGGATGAGCTATAGACATAAAGTGTAGAGACCCCAGCTGATGCAGACTCATGAATATCTGACCAGAGATCAAAACAATTCCCATCATATAATCTCATTTGTTATAAGCCATAGAATTTAGGACAGTTTGTTTTACAGCATTAACTAACTGGTACAATAATCAAGGCAATCAAACTAAAGGCAGTTATAATAGGCTGTTCTTTTTAATTTTTGGCATGTGTTGTGATATTTGGACGTAGCATCTATGACCATTTTGTTATTCAAGTTTATTTTGAATAACTTGATTAACAATTGGCTCTATTGAGGATTGCTTTCGGATAACCACAAGGTCAGAAGGACATGCATCTTAGCAGAAACCCTGCTGACACTGAATCATATGACAGGGCAGGAATTCAAGCTCTCCTGTGAGTCACATTCATGTCATGAAGATGGAAGCGATTCCTGCATATGAGGAAGTATGAAAGGGATGATATTGATATTATCCATTCACTATCCATGTAGTGGTTATGACAAAATTAAAAAGTGGAGATATTTGTTTGTAGGAATCATATTTGTAGGCAGGACTGAAATTGTAGAGGACAAACAGGAAGGTAATTTAGTAATAAAACATAAATATGACAACCATTCCTCACCTCAGTAAAAACACATGGAATTTATCTTCTATACTTCAGTAGTAGATTATAGCATGAAAAAGAAATATTTTGCATACTAATCAACTGAATAATGCTTCCTTTTATTTAAGGTCAAGTCTTTCTAAAGAGTATATTAGGCGTATCTTTTTATCAAATTTCCATTTTCCTCACAATTCTACCTGGAGATGCATATTTGATAATCAATCATTTTTAGGGACAATGATAGGCATTGTAGACATTGAATTCAGTAACAGTAAAATAGCAGAAGTTCAATTAAAAAGAAAACAGCATTATCAGTAAGAGGAGTTAAGGGAATGAAATAAAATAGAATGACAGACCCAAAGTGAAATCATAGTCCAGGGTTTTGTTTTTGGTTTTGAAAACATCATGTTAACAAACTTAGTCAACAAGCATAGTTTGTTATATGTGAGTAATAGAACACATGAATATTCTTTCAGTAACACAAAATAAAATTCTTGAGATGATATGACCATTTGAGAAGAAATTTTTCTTAAGAATCCATATAAATTCACAAAATAATTAAGATTTTCCAAATATTTTTGGTTCAAATTTGGGTAACACTTTTTAAGCCTGGGAAAATGTACAAGGAAGAAAATGTCCGTATATTAGAGGAGAAAGCATGATAAACTGAATTGCTTACATTATATAGAGAAGATGAATTAAGTAAATAGATATTCCAGCAAAAATAAAAGAGAAACATTCTATTTCCATATTTTCTGGCTTCAAGGAGTTTAGCCCACCAATCATGGGGAGTTCTTCAGCTCCAAAATAGTTGTCCGTTTTAAGCTTCCACCCCGCAGAATCTTTTCAAAGCCCCCTTTATGTCTTTGTTCCTGAGACTGTAGATGAAGGGGTTCAGCATGGGTGTGACCACCGTGTACATCACTGAGGCTACTGTACTTGAGTGTGTGCTGTGGGGAGAAGCAGAGCT